>NW_027611659.1:3652500-3683175 GCF_964261635.1 Lissotriton helveticus | reverse complement strand
GTGGGGGGATGTATGGATGGAGTGGGGGGATGGATGGAGTGGGATGGATGGATGGATGGAAGGAGTGGGGGGATGGATGGATAGAGTGGGGGAATGGATGGACAGAGTGGGATGGATGGATGGAGTGGGGGGATGAATGGATGGATGGAGTGGGGGGATGGATGGATGGAGTGGGGGGGATGGATGGATGGAGTGGGAAGGATGGATGGAGTGGAGGGATGGATGGATGGAGTTGGATGGATGGAATGGGGGATGAATGGATGGATGGAGTGGGGGGATGAATGGATGGATGGAGTGGGGGATGGATGAGTGGGGGGATGGATGGATGGATGGATGGAGTGGGGGATGGATGGATGGAGTGGGGATGGATATGGATGAGTGGGATGGATGGATGGAGTGGGGATGGATGGAGAGGGGGGATGGAAGGATGGTGTAAGGAGATGGAAGGATGGATGGAGTGGGATGGATGGATGGATGGAGGTGGGGGGATGGATGGATGGAGTGGGGAATGGATGGATGGAGTGGGGGATGGATGGATGGAGTGGGTGGATGGATGAATGGAGTGGGGGCTGGAAGGATGGTGCAGATGGATGGATGGATGGAGTGGGGGGGGATGGATGGATGGAGGTGGGTGGGATGGCTATGTGGGGGATGGATTGATGGAGTGGGTGGATGGATGGGGATGGATGGAGTGGGGGGATGGATGGATGGAGTGGGGGATTGATGGAGTGGGATGGATGGATGGATGGATGGATGGAGTGGGGGATAGATGGATGAATGGATGGAGTGGGGGGATAGATGGATGGAGTGGGATGGATGGATGGAGAGTGGGGGATGGATGGATGGAGTGGGGGTGGATGGATGGAGTGGGTGGGTAAGTATGGATGAATGGATGGAGTGGGGGATAGATGGATGGAGTGGATGGATGGATGGATGAGTGGGGGGATGGACGGATGGAGTGGGGGGATGGTGGATGGATGGATGGAGTGGAGGGATGGATGGATGGATGGATGGATGGAGTGAGATGGATGGAGTGGGGGGATGGATGGATGGATGGAGTGGGTGGTGGATGGATGGAGTGGGGGGGATGGATGGATGGATGGATTGGGGGGGTGGATAGATGAATGGATGGAGTGGGATGGATGGATGGTGGATGGATGGATGGAGTGGGATGGATGGATGGATGGAGTGGGGGAACGGATGGACGGAGTGGGATGGATGGATGGAGAGGGGAGGATGAATGGAAGGATGGAGGGGGGGGATGGATGGATGGAGTGGGGGATGGATGGATGGAGTGGGATGGATGGATGGAGTGGGGGGATGGATGGATGGAGTAGGATGGATGGAGTGGGGGAGATGAATGGATGGATGGAGTGGGGGGATGAATGGATGGATGTAGTGGGGGGATGGATGAGTGGGGAGATGGATGGGTGGATGGATGGAGTGGAGGGGTGGAGGATGGAGTGGGATGGATGGATGGAGTGGGGGGATGGATGGATGGAGTGGGAGGATGGATGGATGGAGTGGGGGGATGGATGGATGGAGTGGGGAGATGGATGGATGGAGTGGGGGGATGGATGGATGGAGTGGGGAGATGGATGGATGGAGTGGGGGGATGGATGGATGGAGTGGGGGATGGATGGATGGATGGATGGAGTGGGGGATGGATGAATGGAGTGGGGGGATGGATGGATGGATGGAGTGGGATGGATGGATGGATGGAATGGGGGATGGATGGATGGAGTGGGGGGATGGATTGATGGAGTGGGGGGTGGATGGAGTGGGATGGATGGATGGATGGATGGAGTGGGATGGATGGATGGAGTGGGGGGATGGATGGATGGAGTGAGGGGGATGGATGGAGTGGGGGGATGGATGGATTGAGTGGGGGGATGGATGGATGGAGTGGGGGAATGGATGAATGGATGGATGGATGGGGGGATGGATGGATGGATGGATGGAGTGGGGATGGATGGATGGATGGATGGAGTGGGGGGATGGATGGATGGATGGATGGAGTGGGGGGGATGGATAGATGGAGTGGGGGGATGGATGGATGGAGTGGGATGGATGGATGGATGGAGTGGGATGGATGGATGGATGGAGTGGGGGGATGGATGGATGGAGTGGGGGGAACTATGGAGTGGGATGGATGGAGTGTTTTTAGGTGAATACACACACACGTTCACAAGTAATTGATGTGTTTAAATAAAATGTTACCTAAAATAGGGTGACACATCAATAGACAGTTTGCTCTAAGATGATACCCACAGGTAAGTGCCTACTAGAAAATGTTAACAAAATTAGATGTTACTATCCGAGTAGAGCCCTGTTTCCAGGTTATCATTGGTGTTTAAGCCTAATTCCAAGCCTTTTAATGGCGGCTTTTATTCATTTATTTTTTACTTCCGTTATCACTTGCAGAGTTTTTGCCCTTCTGAACGTACTGGCTCTGTCGACACTAAACTTTAGAATAGTGGCTGCATTTGTCTCGAGACTAGTTTTGTTGTTGCGGGGTATTTCTTAATGGATATGTTTTGCCTTCTTAAAACCACCACATCGTGCGGCGCCGCAGGTTGACTTTTTCTGCGAACTTTGATTTCTTTGGCTTGCTTGGAAGCCGGTTGACTTTAATGAGGCTTCTCCAGTTCGCGTTGTGCGATATTAAGTGGAGAACCGAACGCTTTCCCCATTTGGAGGCGACTGTTTTTGTATGCAGATGTGTCTACTGTGTTGAAATAAGACAACAGACCTACGCGATGCACGCCTTAGCAAATGCTACAGAGGTCTGAATATGAAATCCGACTAATAGCTCGCTGAGTTATTTGAAATTCAAAATGCTTCATAAGGGGCTTTTCCACAACCTTCTGTGGGATGGTTTCCAGGGCACAATGCATGTTTACTTGCACAACCTGTGAATGAATGTTACGTTATCAGCATGTGTGCAGTCCCGTCTAGCATTGTTATGGACGGTCGCGTTTTCTCAATCCGGTTGCCCTTGTTTTTTACAGTTCTTTGATTCCCATCCTTCGGCTGTGCATGGCTGTTTGCTGCTTCGGGATCAGCAGAGATCGGTTAAGTGTCTCGTTCAGCAGTGTCTCACGTTGACGTGCCTCCGATCCGCCGCCTTGCAGTTTGAATACCGACCGGCTCAAGTGTATGGTACATCAGAAGGCGCTCTCGACAAATGGACGGTGCCAGCACTGTGTGTTCCAGCTGCTCCCCTCTTGTGCAGGCAGATTAGTATACTTGCAGGGCAAAACGCATGGCTCTGCAATTACAAATTTGCTATCTGTCTTATATCATAAAAATATGAAAACATATGGTACAACTGCGTGTTAGGACTCCTAAACTGAGAAAAATCCTAATTTTAAGAATTTCGGTATTCACAGAAGGCATTTAGGAGTCCTAAAGTTAGGAGTCCTAACTTTACTACTACTAAATTGAGAACAATCCTAATTTTAAGACTTTCGGTATTCACAGAAGGCATTTAGGAGTCTTAAAGTTAGGAATCCTAACTTCTGTGAATACCGAAATGAGTAAGTGTCTTCTGTGAATACCAAAATGAGTAAGTGCCTTCTGTGAATACGAAAATGGTAGTAAGTTTAGTATTTTGCCTTAGGTTAGTTCTGTGAATCGGGCCCGCAGTGGATATTGCTGACCTTATCCTTACTTATGATCTTGACCTTATAGTCCTGACTGAAACTTGGCTAAATTACTCCTTCATACCAACGCTCGACATTCCAGTACCGCCCAGCTATGACATCATCAGATTAGATCGACCAAACAGACCTGGTGGAGGTAAACCCTGTACTCACTGCAATAATCTCTCTGTGAAGCAGGCACAAAACGTTACCCTCATCTCGTGTGAATATCTAGGCATCGATATCCTGAGTAAAGATAGGATTCGATACAAACTGCATGCATTTTCCCACCCTTCAGGAGATAACCTCCCGGAGATAACCTCCCATCCATTAAACAAATTATGGAAATCATCACAACCAACTCCAGTGTATATTGCGCCCAAATCTTCCTTGGTGACTTCAACCTCTACAGGAATGACCCGATGACCAATCAGTGATTAGCCTAAAAACCTTCCTAGCTGACCTAAACTTGACCCAAATATGCGAAAGTCCTACCCAGAACCTGGGAGCGACATTGGATCTAATTATCTCTAAAGCTAATTCCATTCAACTTGAATCTATCATTCCATGTGATTGGACAGACCACCACTGTATCACTTTGCTCGTCACTGAATCACTGTCCTCAAAAAAGGTTCACATAAAAAAAACAGACACTGGAAAAGGAACCCTCGAAACATAAACCTGAATGAACTGACATCTATGAGCAATTATATCCTTCCCCCTCCCGAGGACATGTCAGATGTCCAGGACCTTACTGATCATTACACTAATTCAATGACAAACATTCTAGACTTCATGGCACCCCTCCAACCAAAAAGAGACCCCACCAAAGACTCCGAGCCTTGGTACAATGGTAGACTAAACGCTGAATGATGCAATCTAAGATTGAGTGAAGGGTCATGGAAATTCTCCTCCTCGCTTGAACACCTCCAGCACCTGAGATCTCTAAGAATCATTTACAACAAACACATACATAGCTCAAAAGCAAACGTCTTTAGGAAATAGCTAAACAATGCCAGGAATAGACCTAAATAACTGTTTGAACTTGTTAAATTGTAATCTAACAGGCAGCCCCAACCTGCTTTCTGGGTTTAATCTGCAGCCTAACTGCGAAGAACTTGCCGCCTTCTTCCTGGGAAAGACGAAAAAAATTCAAAAGTGACTTAAAGACTTCATTGGATCTCCTCCCGACACCTTCACACGTCAGCCCCAGCCACCCATGTGGCCTAAGCATCCTGCACACCCCCAAAAATATTGCCACGTGGTGTTCATTCAAATCCTTTGATGAAATGACCAAACTACAAATTCTGTCAACTTAGCCCAGGGGCATCAAGGCGCTGCGGATAGGGATCATGATAGGGGTGTCCATAGATACAGGGCTCACAGATTTGTATTGGTAAAGAGCCAGGTCTTCAAGGCGCTGCGGATCGGGATCATGATCAGGGGTGTCCATAGATAGAGGGCTCACAGATTCGTATTGGTAAAGAGCCAGGTCTTCAAGGCGCTGCGGATAGGGATCATGATCAGGGGTGTCCATAGATAGAGGGCTCACAGATTCGTATTGGTAAAGAGCCAGGTCTTCAAGGCGCTGCGGATAGGGATCATGATCAGGGGTGTCCATAGATAGAGGGCTCACAGATTCATATTGGTAAAGAGCCAGGTCTTCAAGGCGCTGCGGATAGGGATCATGATCAGGGGTGTCCATAGCTAGAGGGCTCACAGGTTCGTATTGGTAAAAAGCCAGGTCTTCAAGGCGCTGCGGACAGGGATCATGATCAGGGGTGTCCATAGATAGAGGGCTTACAGATTCATATTGGTAAAGAGCCAGGTCTTCAAGGCGCTGCGGACAGGGATCATGATCAGGGGTGTCCATAGATACAGGGCTCACAGATTCATATTGGTAAAGAGCCAGGTCTTCAAGGCGCTGCGGACAGGGATCATGATCAGGGGTGTCCATAGATAGAGGGCTTACAGATTCGTATTGGTAAAGAGCCAGGTCTTCAAGGCCTTACGGAATGAGGAATGAGATTCCAGAATCGAAATTGAAAGAGGAAGGGAGTTCAACAAATTGTCCGCAGCCAGCGAAAAGGACCTCCCCCCCCATCTAGATTTTCTGAATCTAGGCACAGTCACCGAATTCTTGCTGGAAGATCTTAACTGCTTACCAGGGACATATCTCCGAAACTGGTTTTTAATGCCTTCTGACCCCATATTATAAAAGGTGTTGTGGACCAAACACAGGGCTTTAAACTCAATTCTCCGAAACAAAGGAAGCCAAGGAAAGCTCTTGATGGTAGCCGCAACAGAGTGGAATTTAGGAAGGCCCATCACCAGCCTGGCAGCAGCATTCTGCACAAGTTGGAGTCGGTGTAGGAGAGCCTTATTGATCCCTACATAAAGGGCATTGCAGTAATCCAATCTGGACAACACAAGGGCCACCACTGCCTGTTCCCACGTGGAGGGGGAGAGAAATTGACATATCTTTCTGAGAGTTATTATCATTCCGAAGCAGGTGGAGACTTCTATTTATTTGGGGGCCAAAGGAGAGGGAGGTATCAACTATGATGCCTTGATTTTTGGCACTGAGGCAAGATCCAAGCGTATCTGGCCACCGGGCCCTGAACCAAATCTCCCGATTGTCTCCGAAAATGTAAATCTTAGTTTTATCCCCATTGAGTCTTAGATAGTTCTCTACCATCCATGCAGCTACGGCCTGCATGCAGCTTTTAATATTTGCTGCTGATGCTTCAACACTCTCAGTGATGCTAATCATGATTTGAGTGTCATCAGCATAGGATAACACTTCTAGACCAAAAGATCTTACAACCCTGGCAAGCGGGGCTACATAAAGGATACAAGGGTGGGACTCAATGAGGATCCCTGGGGAACTCCGCAGAGCAGCCGTTTAGGAGCAGAAAGGAATTGATCCATCGTAACTCTTTGAGCCTCCTCCATAAGGAAAGATGTAAGCAGATTAAGGGCGGAGCACTCAACCCCTATTTCTCGGAGCCTCCCAGCCAATCAAAGGGGAGAGATAGTATCGAAGGCTGCCGTTAGGTACAGAAGGGTCAGTAAGGTGGTGTGACCTGCGTCGACCTGTTGTCGAATGTTGTTAAAAACAATGGTTAATGCCGTCTCGGTACTGTGCTCGCTTCTGAACCCATGTTGCGAGCCATCTAGCAACTGATGGTCCTCCAGATAGGTGCTAAGATGGAGGTTCAGGTGTTTCCCCAAGATTTTAGCTGGGACAGGCAACAGGAAATTGAACTGTAGTTCTTTAGTTCCGCCGGATCCAGAGAGGGCTTCTTTAAGAGACGTTTACCCACGGCCGTTTTCCAGGCAGTGGGATACTGGCCAGAAGTAATAATGGCATTAAGAACTACGGTCAAAGTAGGAACAATAGCCTCCTTTCCTAGTTTCAGGATCTTCAGGGGACAGGGCTCCATCGGGGAGCCAGATCTAACTCTCCTTAACATCCGCTCCGTGTCTTCTTGAAGGATAGGGGGAAAGGCGCTCAAGCGGCAATCCTTTGGAGGAGCTACCAGAGAATCCGAAGGACGATCGGCCTTTGACCCTACAACATTGGATATCTCCAGGGAGGAATATATGTCCTTGATTTTGTCAGTAAAAAGCATGCCCTTTTATCAGGCAGCTCCTGGGAGACCTCGGTGTTGGCAGAGGCCGAGGGGGCTAGGAGGGAATTAATCACAGTGAAGAGTTACCTCTGGGATTTGATGGATTCCGTCATCTTGGAACAGTAGATAACCTTTTCCTCATTAATAGTTAGCCTATATTCCTTCAATCTGAGTTTATGCACGTCCCTTTCGGCTGGGATAAGCTCACGGCGCCATATTTTTTCCTGCTGTCGACATACCTGCCTAAGGTTTCTCAACCTTTCGGTGAACCAGGGTGCTGAAGGGCATTTTCTGGCCACATAATGCTCCTTAAGAGCGGCAAGAGAGTCCAGAGACGCCAAGAGCCAGTTGGAAAAATCATCATAGATTGAGTTAACATCCAGGTGGGGGAGACAGCAAATAATTGCTAAGCTTAATTCGAAGATCCTCCTTATTTTTGCGGCTACGGTTTCTCTTCATCTCCACACTGTGCTTAAAGTTGGGATCAGGATGAGATTCTGCAATTCGCATGAAAAATGGAATGGCGTAATGATGAGACCAAGAGAGTGGGATCGGATCATTCACCTCTATCCTCGGATCGTTAGAGAAGATCCCGTCCAGAATGTGTCCCGCCGTATGAGAGGGGCTCTTCACCAGCTGAGGAAGGCCACAGGAGTCCATAGCTTCCAGGAAAACATGCGTTTCAGAGCACAGTTTTCTCCAAATGGAAGATAAAATCACCCAAAAGAGTGACAGTGGATCTCACTAAATAAGGCTCAATTTGAAGTCCTAATTAAACATTCCACTGGGTCCGGGAGGCCGGTAGCTGACCACTCCCACAAAACTATCAGTGGGTAGGATTTTCAAGGAGAAATATAGGGTCTGATAGGGATCTGAGGGAGTGGTGAGGGCCTCAGTGAAGCACGAGAAGGTGTCTTTATAAAGTGCTCCCAACCCCCCCCCCCCAATCAAGTCTGGACAGAGCATACCCTGAGGGGATGGCCTCCACCAGGTCAAGTCTGGACAGAGCATACCCTGAGGGGATGGCCTCCGCCAGGTCAAGTCTGGACAGAGCATACCCTGAGGGGATGGCCTCCACCAGGTCAAGTCTGGACAGAGCATACCCTGAGGGGATGGCCTCCGCCAGGTCAAGTCTGGACAGAGCATACCCTGAGGGGATGGCCTCCACCAGGTCAAGTCTGGACAGCGCATACCCTGAGTTGATGGCCCTCACCAGGTCAAGTCTGGACAGAGCATACCCTAAGGGGATGGCCTCCGCCAGGTCAAGTCTGGACAGAGCATACCCTGAGGGGATGGCCTCCACCATGTCAAGTCTGGACAGAGCATACCCTGAGGGGATGGCCTCCACCATGTCAAGTCTGGATAGCGCATACCCTGAGGGGATGGCCTCCACCAGGTCAAGTCTGGATAGAGCATACCCTGAGGGGATGGCCTCCACCATGTCAAGTCTGGATAGCGCATACCCTGAGGGGATGGCCTCCACCATGTCAAGTCTGGACAGAGCATACCCTGAGGGGATGGCCTCCACCATGTCAAGTCTGGATAGCTCATACCCTGAGGGGATGGCCTCCACCAGGTCAAGTCTGGACAGCGCATACCCTGAGTGGATGGTCTCCACCAGGTCAAGTCTGGACAGAGCATACCCTGAGGGGATGGCCTCCACCATGTCAAGTCTGGACAGAGCATACCCTGAGGGGATGGCCTCCACCATGTCAAGTCTGGACAGAGCATACCCTGAGGGGATGGCCTCCACCATGTCAAGTCTAGACAGAGCATACCCTGGGGGGATGGCCTCCACCAGGTCAAGTCTGGACAGCGCATACCCTGAGGGGATGGCCTCCGCCAGGTCAAGTCTGGACAGAGCATACCCAGAGGGGATGGCCTCCGCCAGGTCAAGTCTGGACAGAGCATACCCTGAGGGGATGGCCTCCACCATGTCAAGTCTGGACAGAGCATACCCTGAGGGGATGGCCTCCGCCAGGTCAAGTCTGGACAGAGCACACCCTGAGGGGATGGCCTCCGCCAGGTCAAGTCTGGACAGAGCATACCCTGAGGGGATGGTGTAGGAAGGTGGCTACCTGACTATGGTTACCCCAGATTTTTTGCCTGTGTTTAGCTGGTTTTTTGACTTAGTTGACCTGGTTCCCTGCTAATCAGGGCCCCAGGCCATCTGCTCTCTCTGTAAAATGGATTCCATGTACCCTAGGTACATACCACAATTGGAAATGGACTCCTTGTCAGCCCCTGTATGATGCACTATAGGTGCCCAGGGCATAGGGGCCACCAAGGCCTACCAGGGGCTGCAGCATATCTTTTGCCACCCCTGGCTGGTTCTTAAATTGACACAACTGGCTGATCACTCAGCTGGGGTAAGGTGGTGTAATCATCCCTTGCTTAGATATAGTATACCTATATCTAAACCTATATCTGGACACATATAAACCTGTGAGCCACTCCTATGGAAGGCCTCATCAATCCTGGAGGCAGAGTGCTTGGTTTTATGTGAGATGGAGCTCTAGCATGAGCTGAGCCTGTCTGCAGCCGTCGGGAACAACTCCCTAAGCTGTTTCAGGATAATGCCATACCATATACTCTTAAGTGCATTATAATCCTCGCGGTTACATAGCAACTCTGGTTTGGCTTTATCAAAACATGTCGTATAAGGTGTCATACGATTTGGAATACTATCCCCTCGCCAGTTCTGGCGACGGGGATAGCATTCCACCCCTCTAGAGGGGTAAGACATGTTACTTTACTTTAATGCGGTTAATTTCTAAAAGGGCCTTAGATCCACAAAATGGATGCCTCTGCCACAGACAAGAGTCTGGACCCCTGCAGCTGACCGAAACTCAGCCAAATGGGGCCTGGACAAAGGGTTTCCTGCCGCAGGAGGGTGTCACCACCCTCCAGACAGGAGATAGTGGATTGTAGCAGGGAGGTCTGAAAGAAACCAGACACTGCCTGGGGCGCACAAGGCTGCCCCTTGCATAATCCGGCCAAACCGGTTCTGGGGCACTCCAGCCCTCGTGCCAGGGCGGCCTGGATCAAAGGAAGGGGGTGTATCCACCCACTTCCTGGGTCCCACCCATAGGGGGGGACCTAGCAGGTAATCACGCCCCCCAGATTCGAATAAGAGTGGGAGCAGTGCCAATGCACATCAGATCATCCTGAAATCACCTTTAAACTAAGAAGACGACTGGACTTCGACATTCTGATGAACAGAAGACTGAAGAGCATCTCCCTTGTGGCCTAGGAGGGGCCACCCTGTGAACACAGGCACCACCCAGCACCTCGACGTCTGCTTTGCCGCCGCCTCCCGCCGGAGCCCGAGTGCAGAGCCTGACAAGACTCAGCTTCCCAGACATCTCCCAGCCCAATCCACAGTCCCTGCAAAGGAGGGACCCGTGGAGGCACCGAGAGACGTGGGAGCGGACATCTTGAAAGACCCCCGAGACGCTGACTGCGCAGCACCCGAGGCACCCTCAACTCTGTGCTTTGGGGTTTGAGAAGCCACACAATCGAGCAGCATTTGCACCAAAGATCAGCCCTCCAGCATCTCCACGATCTGCGTGGGGCCCTTTTGCTTTGTGCCACTCGACTCGCCATCCCGGCCGCTTGTCACGTGGTCAGCGGCCATCTTGGCGACGAAACCTACAATTTACACTATGGGTCTAGTTGTTCCAGACCTGCCCTCGCTCCTGTAGAAAGGAGTACCCGCTCTGACCTTGCTGGTCCGAGTAATAAGCCTTTCTCACTTTCCCCGTGGCTTGCATTAGCCAAGGCTTGTTTGCTTCAATCGAGTTGCCGACACCGCCATCAGCTAGAGCCTTTGAGGGACAGCTCGTGCTCGACTCCTGGACGTCCTTGACCTCTTCGTGTCTACGTGGCTGCAGAGAGAAGCAACACCTCATCACCTGTTTGCACCCAACTTTGCCTGGTTCCAATCTGGTTCCACGGTGGTCACTGGTCAGTGACTTTGAACACTGTCCCCTCTGCTTTCAGGTCTTCACCACTTCAGATCCACCCTTGGATCCACCGGACACTTCTCCTTCACATCGCCTGCAGCATCTTCAGCTTCAAGCACCAAGAACCTGCGTGTCAAAACCCAACGCCACTTCGACCCTGTGCACCCGCTTCCTGTGGGTGAGGTAACTTTGCTCCGCCGGTGTTCCCACACTGGTACACATCTCTAGGGTCTGTGTCTTAAGTTTTGTTCCTCTAGGTTCAGCGGAAGTGTCCTTAAACTTTAACTTTGTAACTTTTACGCACCATTGGTTAACATTGGTGCATGCGTGCGCTTTCCGCACTGCTCCCGAATCCCGTGGGCCTCTCCCGACTTCAGCACTGCTTGTCCTGACTGCTCCCAGCGATTCCCTAGGCCCTAGGCCTAACCACTGTTCGATTGGTATCTCTTATACCACTTGTTTAGTATATGGTTTGAGTGGCCACCCGCCCTCATCCATAATTGTGCAACTTTGTATGTTTAAACAGTGCTTTTGATTTAACGCTTGTGCCCCTTTATTCATAAAGAATACTGGGGATTGTTTTTAGTAATAAATACATATATTTTTATAATATATACTTGTGTGGTGTCCTTTCATTTGATATTACAGGATTGTATGTGGTAAAACAGCTCGCTTAACACGACCTCTTAAGTTAAGCCTTTAGGCTGCTTAGTCCATGCTACCCCTAGGATAGCTTGTCTAATAAGGTTGACTTACAACCAGACACCATAAGGGATTGTTTGGTCTGATAATAGGTGGTTCCAGAATTGGAAACATCACCTATCAGGCCAACTTCTCACATTGGTGGCAGCGGTGGGATTTGAGCTTGCTGTTGTTTTACCATTGCAATCTTTGTATCAAATTGAAAGATAACATCAAGTACCTCTAGGTACATATAAATCAAAAGCTTAGCATATTAAGTTCTACTGAATTTAGTAGTTGTAGATTAAAGGGATTAGCACACCCTGACTACAACTCACTAGCAAGGTACAGTAGGAAAACACTTAGTGTAGGTAAGTGCACCACTTACACCTCACTAGTAGTCATGTCTGACACAGGAAAAGCCTCAGGGTCTGCTCCTGTGACAGTTGACCTTACCCAGGCAACTTCCAGCTATGACAAACTAACCCGAAAGGTCTTGATTGCCTTGTGCGTATCAAGAGGGTTAAAAAGGGGCAGAAGTGCCACCTGTCCTATCCTGATAGCCATTCTAGAACAGGATGACTTAGAGAAGGCGAATGAAGTTCCCTTAGAATCAGGAGATGGAGTAAACCCACCTGTAACTGGTACCCCTCAGGAGGAAGAAGGAGAAGAGGGGGAGGAGGACTCAGATGTAGAGGACCCAGCAGATCAGGATCAGAGGGGTAGCCAGGTCCTAGTTGCCAGGCTTAACCAGGCCAACTTAGACCTACTGGGGAATGGAGAGGGCCAGCACCTCCCCAGACCCTATAACATTCTCCCAGGCAACAGAAGAGTGAGATCTCCCTCAGGGGACTCTCACATTTCTAGTGCCTCAAGAGAATCTCAGAGAGGCATGACTGCTTCTCAAAAGCTAGAGCATAGGGCCAGAATGAGGGCTGTCAAACTCCAAATAGAGAGGGAGGAGGTAGCCTTGGCTCAAGCTAGACTTGCCTTGGCAAGAGAGCAAAAATTGTGTGGCTTAGATGCCACTGGTGGCAGCAATATTCCTAAAGAGAAACCCAGGTCCTATGATAGTAGAAACCTGACAAAGATTGTGCCCCCCTACAAGGAAGGGGATGACATCCACAAGTGGATAACTGCTCTTGAGAGAGCCTGCATGGTACAGCAGGTTCCTGAGGAACAGTGGGCAGCAATCTTATGGTACTCCTTTTCAGAGAAAGGGAGAGATAAGCTCCTCACTGTTAGACATGAGGATGCAAACAATTACAAAGTCCTGAAGAGTGTCCTAATAGATGGGTTTGGCTTAACCACTGAACAGTACAGGTTGAAGTTCAGAGACACCCAGAAGACACAGACTCAGGACTGGACTGATTTTGTTGATTGTGCAACTAAGGCTCTGGAGGGTTGGCTACATGGCAGCAAAGTACATGACTTTACAGGATTGTATAATTTGATTATGAGGGAGCAGATCCTAAGTAATTGTCAGAACCAGCTCTTACACCAGCACCTGGTGGACTCTGATCTGACCTCTCCCCAAGAATTGGGAAAGAAGGCAGACAAGTGGGTCAGAACCAGGATTAGGCCTAAGAATCAGGACAGTAACCAGAAGAAGGAGTCTACCAAGCCTCAAGATAAGGGTGGGGATAAAAATAAAGAAAAGACTTCCCCAGGGCCCCAAAACTCCAAGAATGGGGGTGGGTCCCAAGACACTTCTTCAACAGAGAAAAAGCCCTATTGTTATGCCTGTAAACAGGTTGGGCATTACAAAACAGACAACTGTTGTCCCAAGAATAACAATAAAGAGAATATACCTCCAAAGCCAGCTCCAACACCTCCTGTTACTGTCAGCAGTAATCCCCCAGGAAGTGGGAGCACACCCAGGAATCTGGGTGGGTTTACTTTTGGAGCACAGGAGGACCCTGGCCTATCCAGGTCCCCCTCCCCAAATGATCTTGTTTATGAGACTGGCAGGGGGTTTGCCAACTTCTCTGATTGCCCAAATACTTTAAGCAAATATAGACAAGAACCCATCATCAATGGTTTGAAAGTTGAAGCTTTTAGAGACACAGGGGCTAGCATCACCATGGTGGCTGACTGTATAGTCCCCTCTAAGCAACTTTTACCTGGTGCCACATACCAGGTAACAAACATTGATGGCATCAAAACAAATCATCCCATGGCAGTAGTAAGTCTCAGCTGGGGAGGTGTCATTGGCCCAAAGAGAGTGGCAGAGTCATCAAACTTGCCTGTGGACTGTCTACTTGGTAATGATTTGGAAATCTCAGCCTGGGCTGAGGTCGAACAGGAAATCCATTCTAGAATGGTAAATTCCAATGGAAAGGTTAGTGGGGCTGTAATGGCTACAGCCCCAATTCAAGATGTCCTTCCTGAAAAGGTTGGTAGGGCTGAGAAACTCTCTGCCCCATCTTTAGCAAAAGCTCTTCCTGAACAGAATTGCAAAGCTGTTATGATAACAGCAGAAACCCAAACTGAGTCTCCTCCTGAAAAGGTTGGTGGGGCTGTGATGGCCACAGCCCAAACTCAAACTGATATGTGTGTTGTGAAGCCTGAAATGATGGATAACTCCACACAAACTGAGAGCATGGAGGAGGAAGAGAAATCTCCCCCTCACCAGACTTTAGGACAGGATCAGCCTCCTCAGGGAACTGATCTTACCCCTGATGAAGGAACTGCCCCAGAGGTGGTTGGGCCTAGCCTGACAGAACCTCTGATGTCAGTGGACCCTTCTCAGGTGGGACCCAGTCTGGAGCAGGTAACCTGCCCCTCTCTACCTTGCCTTAACCAGCCCAGGGCTGCAGAGGACAAGAAGGACAGTGAGACCCAGAGGGCCCCCTGTCAAATAAAGCACCCCCATCAAAAGATTAGGTGCACCAAAACTAGTAGCCCTAGTAAGGTGAAAACTTTAAAAACTCCTGAGGGAGCCCCCTTAAAAACAGTTAGGGACCTCCCACAGATGGATTCTGTTGGGCACAGCCAAACCTGGGACCCAAAGGGCCCAAACCTGAACTGTCCCTCCAGCAAGCCAAACAGAGGGACCCAGCCTCCAGCTTTAGGTAGCCAGAGGTTGACCCTGAGAGCACAGTGCAACTCAGTTAAAGAAAGAAAGGCACACATGGTGGAAGATAATTGGAGGAAGCTGAGCCCTAAATTAGTGGAGCCTCACTTCAATACTCCATATCCAAACCAGCCTTTAACTTTGCATAAACACACCCAAGGTAGTGATTCCCTATGGTGGAGACCCTCTAATACCCCAAGGGTGAGGGACTGCTTAGTGGACCATGAGACAGGGGGTACCCATGCTAGTGCAGGTACTTCCTTATATGGCCACTCAGGCAATATAGGCTTACCTGGCCAAGGATAGCCTTATCTCCTTTCGTTTGGGGGGGGGGGTTATGTAGGAAGGTGGCTACCTGACTATGGTTACCCCAGATTTTTTGCCTGTGTTTAGCTGGTTTTTTGACTTAGTTGACCTGGTTCCCTGCTAATCAGGGCCCCAGGCCATCTGCTCTCTCTGTAAAATGGATTCCATGTACCCTAGGTACATACCACAATTGGAAATGGACTCCTTGTCAGCCCCTGTATGATGCACTATAGGTGCCCAGGGCATAGGGGCCACCAAGGCCTACCAGGGGCTGCAGCATATCTTTTGCCACCCCTGGCTGGTTCTTAAATTGACACAACTGGCTGATCACTCAGCTGGGGTAAGGTGGTGTAATCATCCCTTGCTTAGATATAGTATACCTATATCTAAACCTATATCTGGACACATATAAACCTGTGAGCCACTCCTATGGAAGGCCTCATCAATCCTGGAGGCAGAGTGCTTGGTTTTATGTGAGATGGAGCTCTAGCATGAGCTGAGCCTGTCTGCAGCCGTCGGGAACAACTCCCTAAGCTGTTTCAGGATAATGCCATACCATATACTCTTAAGTGCATTATAATCCTCGCGGTTATATAGCAACTCTGGTTTGGCTTTATCAAAACATGTCATGTAAGGTGTCATACGATTTGGAATACTATCCCCTCGCCAGTTCTGGTGACGGGGATAGCATTCCACCCCTCTAGAGGGGTAAGACATGTTACTTTACTTTAATGCGGTTAATTTCTAAAAGGGCCTTAGATCCACAAAATGGATGCCTCTGCCACAGACAAGAGTCTGGACCCCTGCAGCTGACCGAAACTCAGCCAAATGGGGCCTGGACAAAGGGTTTCCTGCCGCAGGAGGGTGTCACCACCCTCCAGACAGGAGATAGTGGATTGTAGCAGGGAGGTCTGAAAGAAACCAGACACTGCCTGGGGCGCACAAGGCTGCCCCTTGCATAATCCGGCCAAAACGGTTCTGGGGCACTCCAGCCCTCGTGCCAGGGCGGCCTGGATCAAAGGAAGGGGGTGTATCCACCCACTTCCTGGGTCCCACCCATAGGGGGGGACCTAGCAGGTAATCACGCCCCCCAGATTCGAATAAGAGTGGGAGCAGTGCCAATGCACATCAGATCATCCTGAAATCACCTTTAAACTAAGAAGACGACTGGACTTCGACATTCTGATGAACAGAAGACTGAAGAGCATCTCCCTTGTGGCCTAGGAGGGGCCACCCTGTGAACACAGGCACCACCCAGCACCTCAACGTCTGCTTTGCCGCCGCCTCCCGCCGGAGCCCGAGTGCAGAGCCTGACAAGACCCAGCTTCCCAGACTTCTCCCAGCCCGATCCACAGTCCCTGCAAAGAAGGGACCCGTGGAGGCACCGAGAGACGTGGAAGCAGACATCTTGAAAGACCCCCGAGACGCTGACTGCGCAGCACCCGAGGCACCCTCGACTCTGTGCTTTGGGGTTTGAGAAGCCACACAATCGAGCAGCATTTGCACCAAAGATCAGCCCTCCAGCATCTCCACGATCTGCGTGGGGCCCTTTTGCTTTGTGCCACTCGACTCGCCATCCCGGCCGCTTGTCACGTGGTCAGCGGCCATCTTGGCGACGAAACCTACGATTTACACTATGGGTCTAGTTGCTCCAGACCTGCCCTCGCTCCTGTAGAAAGGAGTACCCGCTCTGACCTTGCTGGTCCGAGTAATAAGCCTTTCTCACTTTCCCCGTGGCTTGCATTAGCCAAGGCTTGTTTGCTTCAATCGAGTTGCCGACACCGCCATCAGCTAGAGCCTTCGAGTGACAGCTCGTGATCGACTCCTGGACGTCCTCGACCTCTTCGTGTCTACGTGGCTGCAGAGAGAAGCAACACCTCATCACCTGTTTGCACCCGACTTTGCCTGGTTCCAATCTGGTTCCACGGTGGTCACTGGTCAGTGACTTTGAACACTGTCCCCTCTGCTTTCAGGTCTTCACCACTTCAGATCCACCCTTGGATCCACCGGACACTTCTCCTTCACATCGCCTGCAGCATCTTCAGCTTCAAGCGCCAAGAACCTGCGTGTCAAAACCCGACGCCACTTCGACCCTGTGCACCCGCTTCCTGTGGGTGAGGTAACTTTGCTACGCCGGTGTTCCCACACTGGTACACATCTCTAGGGTCTGTGTCTTAAGTTTTGTTCCTCTAGGTTCAGCGGAAGTGTCCTTAAACTTTAACTTTGTAACTTTTACGCACCATTGGTTAACATTGGTGCATGCGTGCGCTTTCCGCACTGCTCCCGAATCCCGTGGGCCTCTCCCGACTTCAGCACTGCTTGTCCTGACTGCTCCCAGCGATTCCCTAGGCCCTAGGCCTAACCACTGTTCGATTGGTATCTCTTATACCACTTGTTTAGTATATGGTTTGAGTGGCCACCCGCCCTCATCCATAATTGTGCAACTTTGTATGTTTAAACAGTGCTTTTGATTTAACGCTTGAACCGCTTTATTCATAAAGAATACTGGGGATTGTTTTTAGTAATAAATACATATATTTTTATAATATATACTTGTGTGGTGTCCTTTCATTTGATATTACAGGATTGTATGTGGTAAAACAGCTCGCTTAACACGACCTCTTAAGTTAAGCCTTTAGGCTGCTTAGTCCATGCTACCCCTAGGATAGCTTGTCTAATAAGGTTGACTTACAACCAGACACCATAAGGGATTGTTTGGTCTGATAATAGGTGGTTCCAGAATTGGAAACATCACCTATCAGGCCAACTTCTCACAGATGGCCTCCACCAAGTCAAGTCTGGACAGAGCATACCCTGAGGGGATGGCCTCCGCAGGTCAAGTCTGGACAGAGCATACCCTGAAGGGATGGCCTCCACCATGTCAAGTCTGGACAGAGCATACCCTGAGGGGATGGCCTCTGACAGGTCAAGTCTGGGCAGAGCATACCCTGAGGGGATGGCCTCCGCCAGGTCAAGTCTGGACAGATCATACCCTGAGGGGATGGCCTCCGCCAGGTCAAGTCTGGACAGCGCACACCCTGAGTGGATGGCCTCCACCATGTCAAGTCTGGACAGAGCATACCCTGAGTGGATGGCCTCCACCATGTCAAGTCTGGACAGAGCATACCCTGAGGGGATGGCCTCCATCGGGTCAAGTCTGGACAGCGCATACACTGAGGGGATGGCCTCCACCAGGTCAAGTCTGGACAGCGCATACCCTGAGTGGATGGCCTCCACCATGTCAAGTCTGGACAGAGCATACCCTGAGGGGATGGCCTCCGACAGGTCAAGTCTGGACAGAGCATACCCTGAGGGAATGGCCTCTGCCAGGTCAAGTCTGGACAGAGCATACCCTGAGGGGATGGCCTCCGACAGGTCAAGTCTGGACAGAGCATACCCTGAGGGGATGGCCTCCACCAAGTCAAGTCTGGACAGCACATACCCTGAGGGGATGGCCTCCACCATGTCAAGTCTGGACACAGCATACCCTGAGGGGATGGCCTCCGACAGGTCAAGTCTGGACAGAGCATACCCTGAGGGGATAGCCTCCACCATGTCAAGTCTGGACAGCACATACCCTGAGGGGATGGCCTCCCCCATGTCAAGTCTGGACAGAGCATACCCTGAGTGGATGGCCTCCGCCAGGTCAAGTCTGGACAGAGCATACCCTGAGCGGATGGCCTCCGCCAGGTCAAGTCTGGACAGCGCATACCCTCAGGGGATGGCTCCGCCAGGTCAAATCTAGACAGAGCATACCCTGAGTGGATGGCCTCTACCAGGTCAAGTCTGGACAGAGCATACCCTGAGTGGATGGCCTCCACCATGTCAAGTCTGGACAGAGCATACCCTGAGGGGATGGCCTCCACCAGGTCAAGTCTGGATAGAGCATACCCTGAGTGGATAGCCTCCACCATGTCAAGTCTGGACAGAGCATACCCTGAGGGGATGGCCTCCGCCAGGTCAAGTCTGGACAGAGCATACCCTGAGGGGATGGCCTCCGCCAGGTCAAATCTAGACAGAGCATACCCTGAGTGGATGGCCTCCACCAGGTCAAGTCTGGACAGAGCATACCCTGAGGGGATGGCATCCACCAGGTCAAGTCTGGACAGCGCATACACTGAGGGGATGGCCTCCACCAGGTCAAGTCTGGACAGCGCATAACCTGAGGGGATGGCCTCCGCCAGGTCAAGTCTGGACAGAGCATACACTGAGGGGATGGCCTCCACCAGGTCAAGTCTGGACAGAGCATACCCTGAGCAGATGGCCTCCGCCAGGTCAAGTGTGGAAAAGTAAATTTTGCCATGTTCTGTGTCCCTACGTGTCCTCCATCTTATGTTATGTGTGCATGATTAATATGCATATGTATTCCCTATGTTCGATTAAAGACGCAATTACCGTTGTGTCCATTTCTAGTATGCCAGTTTCCAGTTCTCGTGAAAGCTACGAGTATTAGGCCTATGTAAAGTTACGTTGCCACGTTTCTCAGTGTGCACGTTATTTCATTGAAAAGTCCCCGTTTCTAGGCCTCAAAAGGGCCCGGACACCAGATTCAGCTCCTGTCTCCTGAGCCCTCGCTGAGGAGCGATACAGCCCCCACCTGTATTCCTGACCCTTCACTTACTTCCTGCCTCACAGTGCCCGGCTCGGCCTGTCTCTGCCTGCTAGTCTGCCAAAAGTATGTTATGATTCTAGTTATCAGTCCAGCCCTCCTTCTCTGCATTCCTTAGCTACTGAATCGCATCAATAGTTTCAGTCATCGTCTAGCCTTTACGTCTCCATGTAGGAGAAATACTGTATTAATGGTCATTTAATATTCTTCAACACGCACTACATGTAGAATAATGCATGCACCAGTCTTAGAATATGTTAGCCTTTACCCCGATAACTTTTGGATTCTATCAACATGTTCTCTAAACATCAGATACTAGATAGTGTTTAGGTACATGTCGCCCTGACTCTCCAGACTTCAGTCTCTGCTCCTAGCGCAGAAGTCATAGCCCCCAGCTTCTCCTAGTAACACGTCATTGTCAGTTTGCGCGCACCACTAGGTTAGAGGTCCCGGCTCCTTAGGTAGCCCCCTCCATGTTTCCGCCCCATTTGAGACATATTCTGTTACGTTTACATCACATGTCTATGTATACGCCTCCTGTTACACCCACTTTCATCCTTATCTTTCGCGACTGCTATTGACCACACCCACTGCTCCGCCTATCGTATGTACTGTAATGCATTTGTTTTAGTATATATACTTGTGCACTGTTATTAAATGTTACGCCTATACGCCAACGCCGATCCTGCCCCCGGCAGCGCTGTCATCCTATTCCTGTGCAGGTTGTCCTGTTCCTGTCCTTATGCTGTATTAAACCTGCAAACTCCTACTACCTCGAATCTTGACTCTTATTTATTGAGCTATCTGTTATTACTATGTCCAGTCAAAAATAGATCCGGTATTATTTATTTATATACCACATAATGGCGCCCGAATAGGGACCTTCTCTTTCCCCACGCGCCGGTGAAGCCACGTATGCCCCCTGACCCTCTGCAGCCGTGACGGAACCATACCGTGCACGTGCAGATATTTCTGCTTCAAGTATCCCTCAGGCCCACGGAGGAGACGGAGGTTGCGGTCCAGCATCCAGACGAGGCGGTGGAGGAACGCGGCGAGTCCCGACCAGAGCCCAAGCCGAGAGTCCAAGGTCCGAGGTATCCGGAGGCCCACCCGTAACAGAAGTCCGAAGTTCGTCCGTCCGGCGTCGAAGCAGTCCAGTCCAGTCCGAGGCCTTCCGTTTTTGCTGCCCGGTGAGTACCGTTGCTGGGGTAGTATCTAGACAGGGTCAATCTAATTGACTCTGGTCCGTGGGTTTGGTGGTACACAGACCCAACACGAAGTGTCCACTCCGGTGGATGCGGGTCCTGACGTGTCTCTTTATGAGACCGGTAAGTTTCGTACTGTTTCAGCAGTGCATCTAGTTTCTGTTCTAGTCAGTTCTGTTCTCGAGAAAATTCATGTATTCTGTTTTCAGTATTCCAGGTAGTATTCTGTTCAAACTGTTATTTTAAATGTTCTTCATGTATTTTAATGTCGTGGTATGAAAGTGGTGTAATTATCGTGTTTATTGTGTATTGTATGGTGTCTAGATTACAGTCCAGTCATGCCTTTGTTTTCCAAACTACGTCAGTTAAGAACTAGAAAAGGTCTGTTAGAAGAAGCAGTCCCTGTCCCGCCTAGGGACAGTCCAGGTCATTTTATGTATCAGAAACATGGCATAAGTGCCATATTATATCTAGATTTATGGGTGGAGTACACCAAAGAGTTAGAGGAAAAGTATAGATGGCCCGTATCAGGTACGTGGGATGCCGAGTGCATCATGCGAGTAGAAGAAGCATTATGGAAAAAGAAAGCCAGACAGTCACAGAAAGATGCCATCGAGTTATGGCGCAAGGAATCTCATAAAAGAACCGAAAAAGAAATCAGAAAGTCAGAATTAAGTAGAGAATCCTTAGAAAGAGCTCAAGAAAGGGAATTAATCGAGATAGGTGAACGAGTTAAAACCGAACAGTCAGACAGACAGAGGAATGCCCTCATTAAGGGTATGTATCCTCTTCTTGCCGAGGGCTTGCCAAAAGCGACCCCGGAGGCATCCAGTAATTTTCCGCCACCGTTAGTTCCGACCAAGCTACGTCACAAACCGACCGCAGCTGATATTTTTCTCTCGTCCTATTTGGACGACACAGTCCCAGAATACGCAAATCCTGTTCCACCAGTTCCACCAGCTCCTGTAAATCCTCCTCCAGACACCGGGGCACCTTTTGCAGTACCTGCTACGGTACCCCCGGTCCAGCCCACATTTTAATTTCCCGCCGCGCCAGCACGAAGAGTATCAGTCGACGATTCCAGTATAGGGGCCGCAGGAGGAGGTCCTCCTGGTACCCCGCCGCCACACCAACGTGTAACGTTAGTCGAGTTACATGAACGTGCGTTACAGCGTACGCCCAAATATAAGTCCGTTGCAGAAATCCGACGAGCTCTTACTGAATGCCGCTATGATCCAGTCACAGGCGATGATAGTACGGTTCTATATTCCATACGTGTAAGACGGGTGATCGGGTATTTGGACACCCTACCGGATATGAAAGAAGATCTAGACAGAATATATCGTTTCATCCGTACAGGGGATGATCCAGAAAGTATTGGCGAAGCCATGTCTCAAAGGAAAGCTGAGATCCAGCTCATGATATTAAAGTTTCTGATTAATTGTTTAATAAGGGAACAAGATTATCCGACTAAAGATGCGACCGAAATGAGAACCCTGACAAGGTGGAGTGATAATATAGCCGAGGGTAAGCACAGAACCATCGCTAGTATAGAGAGTATGTACAAGAAAATTCGTAAGGAAATAATAAGGTTACATGAACAACGTAAAGCAGCACAAGTAGGCGAGAAAGAGAATGACTCTTTTATTGAAGAGGTAGAGGACGAGAATCCCGCCAGAATAGCGTATGTAGGAAAATCTACACTTCCAGACCGCCATTCACGTCTGGAACACAAGAAAATTTTTCATCATCCAGCACCAGAACAAGGTTCTCTAGAACAAGTATTTCAAGCTACCGATCACATTTTGAAATCACGAATCGGTTATAGTGAGTTAAGTACTATGCATGAACAAGAACTAGTCCGATCAGCAGTCCGATGGACTACTGATTCTACCACTTTTCCAGACGAAATAGTGGCACAAATGTTTCTGAAACTGCCCCCAGCCGAGCAGCGACTGGTGGGTATGTATATGGTCCAGCACCTCATTACACTCTATGAGGGTCAACATTCTGATCCAGGTCCGTTACATGATGTCCTGAACGAGTTACTCCAGTATAGATGGAAAGGTTTAGGTACCGATTTAATTAGTGTCATTCTAGAACAGCGCCACAAATATAGAACGTTCCTGAACCCGCATTTTGCTCATGTCTCACCTCCAGAAAGCAAACCGTTTTACATAGATAGACAGAATCCGTTATGAGAAGTACACCCAGTCAGGACAGCAGATGGTGAAATGCAACGAGTATTTGTTTACACCCCGATTACCAAGATGGAACTCTTAGAGATGAAGAAATTAATTCCCTGTCACGACAAAGATCCAGCAGGGTTCCACCGAGAATTAAAAGACATGCTCCGTATGGGAGAATACGCGTATCCTGATATTATTAAAATGTTAAAAGTCCTGTTGCCCGCAGGGGTATACGAAAAACTCAAGGAAAAAGAATGGGAGGTGGGAGAGAAAAAGATCGATTGGGCAGTTCTAGAAGCTGAAGATAAGATACGAGTACCAGGTACCGGTCTTGGAGAGAAATGTAAAGAATTACCAGAACTGTTAATACAAGTTTTGCCCAGATTATTAGCCACTAAAAAGGAAGACTGGGATGCAATCTCAGCCTGTAAACAGAAACAAGATGAAGATACTAGTGATTTTTATTCTAGATTTGAAAAATGTTTTATTATAAACAGTGGCTTGAAGACGAGTAGCGAGTCATACCCTCATCTTTTTGTTACTAAATTAGTCGAGAATTCAAGTCCACAAGTTAAGAATCGAGTTTTAAAAGTCGAAAGTACATGGCAAGCTAGTACCCCGTCCCAGATGTTACAGATGCTCCAGTACCACCAGAATAGAATCAGAGAAGAGCAAGAACACGAGAGAAGACGTATGAAAGACACGAAAATGAAAGTACTAGTTGCACAATCTATTCCTCAAGACAGTCAGAAGAGGGGTCCGAATCAAGCCAGTCATCCTGCAGCTCCCGTTAAAGGGACATGCAATTATTGTAAACAGCCAGGTCATTTTATAAACGAGTGTGCAGTTCTGAAACATAATATAGCCACTGGTAAGACTAAAGAAAGACCACGTCCGCCTAGACAAGAACAAGTTTCACAGACTTCTCAGCCACAGAATGCACAACAGACAGTTCCAGCACCGCAGCCTATTGCTGCAACACAGCATGTTACACAGCAGATGTACCAGTATGCACAGTCTGAGTATCCAGAGTATCAACAGTATTCATGAAACAGCCTAGAGAGGGAGGTAGGCTTGCCTCTCATCGAGATTCCTGTAGATCAAGAAGGTCCCTATATTCATAGTCAAGTACTAGGGAAAGACAGAAAGTTTCTGATTGATACAGGGGCAAGTAGGACTACCATAAGTCACGCCGAGGTTCCAGGGGCTCCACTCTCAGGCTCTAGTAATGTTTCCCTTGGATTTTCAGGAAAACCAATTGTAAACGAGATATCTAAGCCAGTTACTCTGGACGTAGGTCCATTTTCCCGTACTACTGATCTATTACTTACGAAGTCATGTCCAGAAAATCTGTTAGGCATTAAGACACTGAAAGAATTAGGTGCAGTTATTTGCTGCTCCCCAGAGGGAATACGTTTGTTTTTACGTGACTTCAAGGGTCACTATGTATTACGAGATTTTGGTCCGAGATTGTCTAATGTTCCGCAGCATTTATGGGCGCAAGGTCCAACTGATGTTGGCTTCATGCAAATCACACCCCATCGTGTGACTCTCAAGCAAGGTGTAGTGTTACCACGAATTAGACAGTACAGATTACCACCTGAGGCTGTAGCAGCCTTATCCAAAATTATTGACGAGCTCATGGCTCAAGGAGTGGTTGTAGAAACTGACTCCAATGTATGTAATTCTCCGATCATTCCAGTCATGAAACGTACTGATCCAAATGCACCCCCAGTATATCGATTAGTGATTGACCTTCGAGAACTCAATAAATGTATTATTCCCCAGTACCCAGTTGTCCCAGATATCTCTTCCCTATTGACAGCCATTGATTCCGAAGCCTCATTTTTCACAGTCATAGACCTCAAGAACGCGTTTTTCAGTGTCCCCATTCATCCAGACAGCCAGTTTCTTTTCGGATTTTGTTTAAATGGAAGGAGCTATAAATTCACACGAGCTCCTCAAGGTTTCACAGAAAGTCCTAGTATTTACAGTCAAGCACTTAAGAGACAACTAGACAACATTCACATGCCAACAGACACTGCCCTGCTCCAGTATGTCGATGATCTACTGATCACAGCCCGTTCTGAACGTGCTTGCGAGCGAGCATCACTTACAGTCTTGTATTTCCTAGCCGAGATGGGGCACAAGGTGTCCCCCTCAAAGCTTCAATTCTGTGTCCAGCAAGTGATCTACTTAGGCCACTTACTGTCCAAGTGGGGTAGGCAGTTGACACCAGACCGTATCCAGTTAATAGCGAGTCTTCCTCAGCCCAAGACCCAGAAGGAGGTACGTGTTTTTATCGGCCTTACTTCTTATTGCAGACAATGGATTCCTCAGTATGCATTTCTAGCCAAACCACTGATACAGTTAACGACACAGGAGGCAGCCGTATCGACTGTCCTCCCTTGGACATCTGAACATACACTTAGTTTCAATGAGTTAAGGAAAGCTCTATGCCAAGCTCCTGTTCTAGCTACACCGAACTACAGTAAGCCTTTTACACTTTTTGTTACAGAACGTGATGGTACAGCATTGTCTGTTCTCACGCAAGATCAAGCAGGACAATACAAGCCCTGTGCTTATTTTTCGAGCACATTAGATCCAGTAGCACAGGCTCTGCCTGCGTGCCTCAAGTCAGTTGCAGCCACAGCACTAGCTATCAGACAAAGTGATTCCATAGTATTAGGACATTCCTTGACAGTGCAGGTTCCACACTCCGTGGAGATTAAGGTGGCGAGGAAAGAATATAAAGTGATCCAAGCGAAAGCGAGAACTAACTGGGATGAGGAAAGTTAGTTGGATTTGTTAATGGCAGCTAAAAGCAAGGATCATGTTGGGTTCTGGAGACTGGTGCCAAATGGGAATCACACCGGAAGAGTGGTCAAGGATGTGTTCCTTGACGAATTGACCTGGATTGATCACTTCTCACAACTCTACAAAGCGCCTGAATGTTCAGGGGCACGGGAAAGGGATTCACCTTGGTTTATAATTAGTGAAAGTATGTTGGAGTTTGATATTGAGGAAACAGAGCTAGCAATTAATGCAATACAAAGCGGCAAGGCACCAGGCTTAGATAAAGTCCCAGGCGATTTATACAAACATGACATTTGCGTCTGGGCGCCTTATATTAACCATTTGTGTAAAATACTAGTAGTTGGTGGAGATTTTCCGGATAGTTGGAGGGTTGCGGAAATCTTTTTAATTTTTAAAAAGGGCAATAGGACTGAGCCTTCCAACTATCGCCCGATTAGTTTACTGGATATTTTACCAAAAAATATATGCGAGGCATATTTTAGCATGTATGAACTTATGGTTGGAAGAAAATTCTGTACTCACCAAGTTCCAATCTGGTTTTAGTCGCAGAGTAAGCACTATTGATCAAGTTTTTAGATTCTATTGCTTATGGTGGAAGTACGTACACATAAGGAAAGGGCATCTTTACGTAGCTTTTGTAGACCTCAGGGCCGCCTTTGATTTAGTTTCACGCGATCTTTTATGGGACTCTCTATATTCACAGGGGCTACCGGCCTGTCTGCTTCACCAGATTATAAGATTGCATGCAAATAATTTTGCAAAAGTGAGATGGGGACCAAATGGCGAACTAACAAAATATATCCCGATTGAGCGTGGAGTCCGCCAAGGATGTGTGTTGGCTCCTACGCTATTTTCACTGTTCGTAAACGATATCCCGTCTCACTTAGAGGGCTGTAATAAGGATTCGCCCAAGTTAAACGGAGAAAGGGTTTCTGCCCTTTTATTCGCAGATGATACAATATTAATCTCACAGACGCCCGGAGGTCTACAAACCCTTTTAAACTCATTCCAATCATATTGCAATAGTAAGGGCCTAGAGATCAATACAAACAAGACTAAATGTATGGCCATAAACCCTCAGAAAACATTTAGGGGGGATCTGTTTTTAAATGATCAAAAATAAGAATTAGTACAGAATTTTACCTACTTGGGAGTCTTGCTTGATTCAAAACTCTCATGGAAGACCCAAGCACAGAAGACTAAAATGATCCTTACTCAGAATATTTTACCGATCCTAAAAAAGCATAGGTTGAGCTCTAGTAAAGCTGTTTCCCCGGCACTGGAAGTTTTCAAGTTCAAAGCCCAGTCTGCGGCGTTATATGGGGCCGAAATATGGGGGCCTACATCTAGGAATGCTTTCACAATTAGTGAAAATAATTTTTATAGGAGCCTTTTAAAGCTACCAAAAAGTACCCCACTGATACCCTTAATGTTTGATCTAAATATGAAGCGCTCAGATCACTATGCTATTCTACGACCATTACCTTTTGGGTCAGACTCTGGTGTACACCAGAGTTATCAGACTATAGAAACAGATTTCAAGAAATAATAACTTTGGATTTGTATAACACCAATGTTTGGCTAAAACACGTGCGCACATGGTTAAATAGGATTGGGTTGTCCCAGTGTTGGGAAGACCTTTCAAGTGTGACGCTAAATTCAAAAAAATTGTTGAAAACGACCTTTTGGGGCTACATTGCACATAGCTTGTCCAATGACCGCACTGGCGGACCAATGAGAACTAATTTTTTTTAATTCAAGGATACTCCCCGTTTTGAGGCCTTTTTAGACAAGGTCCAACCACCCCCGGCTAAAAGTCTATACATGAAATTTTGATACGGAATGTTGAAAACCAACACAACTCTAGCTAGGTGGTCCAGGTTGAGTGAAGCGAGGATTAGTGAGCTATGTACACTGTGCCAAAATTGTACAAAGGAAGATGAACAACATATCCTCTTTTTTTTTGACCAGCTTATGAAATAGGAAGGAAAAAATGGATAAAGCCATTGTGTATTTTAGGAGTGCGATCATGCAAAGAGGCGTTTAGGATTATTAAGTCGGATACTAGACAACTGATTGTCTTTGGTGTTAGCAGATTCTTATTTGCAATAAGTTTTATACGTAAGAAGAAGGGCTTGAATTTTTAAAAGTAATTATACTGTGAATACTTTCTTTCCCCTGTACTGAATCTTATGCGCTGTACTCTGATCTGATTAACTGGTTGTGTATATCTATGAATTTTACAGTCTATTAGTATTTTTCTAATTCTTGTAAATAATTATTATATGCCTTTTTAACTAAATTATAGATTTTATTATCGATTACCTAGCCGCACAATATACCTGTAAAATCATTTATTCCTCTATATACAAAATGTATTATGTATTTTTATGTATCTTTCATGGCGCTATTGTGCCGAAATAAAGATTAAATTGAATTGAACTTTACACAGAGAAGTGTTAGTGCTTGCAAACATCAACTAATTGACAAAAAAATCACAATATTAATGTCTTCAGTTTTTTCTCGACCCAAAAGGTTTCTACTCACCCTTGTTTCTTAACATATGCAGGGGAAACATGCCACCTCATTTAATAGCAGCCAGACGCTTTACTATGTAAGCAGACTGGTGGTTTACAACTGCGCCTATGTTGGGGCACCACATGTTTTTTCCAGCATATTCTGGTGTACTCCCCCTGTGTGGGATGATAGCACCCACTGAAAACTGCACCGTTATGTAGTCTGGGACAGTGCACCTTCCATGTAATTCTGAACTGGGCCTTTAAATCCGGTACTATTTTGTTTCCCTATTTAATTCAGGTATACGAAGAATGTGGTACTACTTGTATACTAGGGTAGGACAAGGAAGATTGAATTTCCAAGGTGGCGGAAATGTTTTTCTCAAAGTGCTTTATGCCCTAAACACCCTCCCATACCCTGAACATAATGAGATTACGTAGATTACACCTCTGCATGCCTAATGCTGCCATTAGCATTTCAAGACCAGTGATTAATGTGGCTTTATCAAGGTCAAAGCCATTAGGCGTTCCCGACCTGTCTGATACTGGCATATGGAAAAGATGGGTTATTTGAACCTAAAGATAGATAAACATATTCATAGGTCACGATTTATGTCTGCATCTAAAATAAAACTGTAAATTAGGAGAGGTGATAAGTGAGAAGTTAAAAGGCAGCCGCCAATCGAGCTGCATTTGTACATAGGCCTTCCTATATTATGAGATCTATTCCTGCTTCAGACTTGCAATGAATACTTTAATACCCAGGCATGAAGTCATCGTCCAGCTGTTTTATATAATCCACCTGTCTCGCCACCTCTTCCCCACTGCATCCTTAACCAGTGGCCTAGCCAGTGTCCCTGGGCCCCAAGGCAAGAAGGGAAATTTGACCTCTGCCCTCTGTTTGGACTGTGGAAAACCGCAATAATATTGTTCTGTGGGCCCCTCAGGCCTCTGTTTTAACTGTGACAAACAGCAGTTATCAGGGTTCAGTGGGCCTTTAAGGCATCTGGGACCTGGTGCCACTGCACCTGCTGCACCAATGGGAAGCTAAGCAGCTGGCCTTAACAGCTTCTATTCTAGCCCCACTGAAGAACCGAAACAGCCAAGTACTGATCTGGCCATATCTGCAGGCATGCAGACACCTCTTCCACTGCCTCTCAACCCCTTGCCGATGGTCCTTTTTCTCAGAGTTTGCTCAGGCAGACCTCTGTGAGGTCCGGCCATGCTGAGAGAGGGAAGGTAGTCCCGGGGCCCCCAGGGGCCCGTGGACGCTCCTGCCTCTCAGCCCCTTGTCGAAGATCCTTTTTCTCTGCGTTTGCTCAGGCAGACCTCCGTGGGGTCTGGCTATGCTGAGAGGGGGAAGGTATTCCAGGGGCCCGCCCGCCGGGGCCCCCAGGGGCCTGGGGACGCTCCTGCCTCTCAGCCTCTTGCAGATGGTCCCTTTTCTCCGAGTTTGCTCAGGCAGACCTCCGTGAGGTCTGGCTATGCTGAGAGGGGGAAGGTAGTCCCGGGGCCCGCCCGCCAAGGCCCCCAGGGGCCTGGGGACGCTCCTGCCTCTCAGCCCCTTGCAGATGGTCCCTTTTCTCCGAGTTTGCTCAGGCAGACCTCCGTGAGGTCCGGCCATGCTGAGAGGGGGAAGGCAGTCCCAGGGCCCACACGACGGGCCCCCAGGGGCCCGGGACTCTCCTGCCTCTCAGCCCCTTGCCGATGGTCCTTTTTCTCCGAGTTTGCTCAGGCAGACCTCTGTGAGGTTCGGCCATGCTGAGAGGGGGAAGGCAGTCCTGGGGCCCGTCTGCCGGGGCCCCAGGGTCTGGGTATGCACCTGCCTCTCGGCCCCTTCCCGATGGTCCTTTTTCTCCGAGTCTGCTTGCCCCGGGGGCAGGCAGGCAGTGGATGCTAAGCCAGCATACCCCCTGTGCAGGGCGGCCTGCCAGGGAATGCCCTGGCTGTACTCTGATCGATTGGGCACTCTCGGTCCATTTAGGGATGGACTGCTTGGCCAGCCTCGGCTGTTGTTTCAAGCAAAGAGCTT
>NW_027611659.1:3397500-3637500 GCF_964261635.1 Lissotriton helveticus | reverse complement strand
ACAACCACCTAAGTATCACAATACCTGTAGGGGTATAAGCAGATTACACATGATGCATCACAACACATTCAGAGGTGTAGGGAAGGAAAACACATGATGCAGAATCTACGTTAGTCACCACCTGTGACTGTCCCTAGGCCAACTGGCCTCTCTAGGGCTGGGATGCCCTGTGTCCCAATGTCAGGGGCCTAAACGTGGCAGCTGCCCACGAAGTGCTGGGCAGCTGTGAATATAATGATGAGGCCAACGAGGGAGCCTCGCAGGGCTCTAGAACACTGATTGCCACCTAGAGCCTCTCTGGGCTCTAAACACAAAGGTGCGGGCGTGTCCAAGATGGCGGCGTGATCGGACGAAGGTCTCTGAGGCTCCCTGCCCGATCCCGCCTAAAGGCACCTAAATGCACCGCCTGATCTCCCTAGAGCACGGGAAATCATAAGGATCAGAAGCGGAACACAGCCGCGGCCCAGAGACCGGTCGCTCAGCCTGCATACCCCGTGGGAGGCTCCGGACACCGAAGGTACCTAGCCGCGGCCCTGTAATGGCGGCCGCTCTGGAGAACTGATCGGCTTGAACACCCATTGCCCTGACCCCCCTAGTGGCGGAGCCGGTCGATCGACTGCAGAGCCTGCCGGGCTGAGCCCCTGCTACCGAGCCGTGAGCCCTGAGCGGCGCAATCTGCTATCTCCGCGACCCGGCCGGTGGTGAGGTGTGGACCGGCCGGGAGTCGCGAAAATTGAGGCCCCGGCTTCGGGCCTTCTATCCCAGCACTTGCGGCCATCGCCGCGGCTTTGCCGGCGCGCCCCTGCGGCGCGGGAGCAGACTCCACCAGTTGACGACCACAACGCGCCACCCTCCCACAATAGACCGGACCTGAGGAAGTGCCCCAGACCGATCCGCGTGACCGCGGGACCGGAGGAAAGGACAGCGCCGCAGTATACCTGTGGATTTCCCCGGGCCCGGGGAACAAGCTGTGAGAGGGCTGAGAGCGGCCGGAGGGCCAGAACCGCAACGGAGGATCGCCCTTGAGCTAGCCAGAGACAGAAGGTGAGGAGAGTGGAGGTGGGCACCACAGACAGGGCTCGGGGGGCACAATCGAGCTCCCGGTGTGGGGACTGACCGGAGGGGCCTACAGGCTGGGCTGCACTAACGTCCGGAGGGCAGGATTGCGCGCATCCCGGCTGGGACACCGGGAGTCTGGACTCACTTGCCCCTGCCGAACAGTGCTGGACGAGGGGACGGCGGTGGGGAGGAGCGGCTGCTTGGAGAGGGAGGCCGATCCCGCTACGCGCCTGGCCGGCTGCGGCTGTTTGCCCCCTTGAGATCCCTGGGGAACCGCCCGCTGTTTGACTGCCCCCGGTGCTGCCATTGAGCCGTACCCGCCCGCGGAAACTTGCCTCGGTAAAGCCGAGGGAATTGATGCGAGGCCCGCCGGTGGCGCTACGGCGGTCGACCCTTGCCCCCTGCTGCGACCCCCAAACGGAGCAGAGGGTGAGCCAACCCCGCGATAGCACGATTCGCCCTCAACCATAAGGCGCCGGACCTTTGCACTTACCTCTGGCCCCTGAAGTTCATCGCCCGGGCCGACTTGGAAGCTAGTTACGACATGGCGGGACAGAGAGGGAAGAAAGGGCCCCAGACACTCCCTGAACTGTTGGCCAAGACCCAACCCAAGCCCGGCAGGGAACCACCCTCCCCGGTGACCGCGATAACTTCTCCAGCGCCAGTAGATGACCAGATACCCATCACCAGATCCTTCTTAGAGACATTGTTTAATTCCCTCAGGGACGATTTCAAGTCCTTGAAGCAGGAAGTGTCGGGTGAGGTCCGAGAGCTTCGACGAGATGGTTGCCATTGAAGAGGCGGACCAAACCAGAAGCAACGAAATCGAGCAGCTCCAACAAGAAATACTGCGGCTCACAGACCAACAGCTGGACCTTCAGGCCCACGCAGAGGACCTTGAAAACCGTTCCCGTCGTAACAACATACGGGTCCGGGGGTCCCTCAGAAAGCGGAGGGGACTGATGTCACGGGGTACCTGCAAACCCTATCCAGGACCATTCTGGGGGAGCCAGCAGACTTTGCCATCCGTATTGACAGAGCGCACAGAGTTGGGCTGCCTCGGCGCGCCTCTGCCCCGCCACCGGACATTTTGGCCTTCCTACCTGATTTCCCGCTAAAGGAGCGGATTCTCCTAGAAGCCCGACGAGCACAGCCCCTTCAATTTCAGGGTAACCCCATAGCCCTATATCAAGACCAATCCGCCATTACTTTGCAAAAACGAAAAGAATTTAAAAGAGCGACGGACTTCCTGCGGCAACAAGAAATCCCCTACTCCTGGGGCCACCCGTTCAGACTAATTTTTAAGTGGAACGGGAAGTTACACCAATTGCCATCGCTTAAAGACACCTGTACCCTCCTGGGACTTGATCAGGAAGATGATGAGCCCACAACGAGAGCATCGCAGGGGCCGTCCTGGGGGGGCTGGCAGACTGTGGGCCGTAGGCGATCCCCTTTGCACCGCCTGAAACCAGATGCCACCGTCATCACACAAGAACGGGCAACAGCGGTGGCAGAGGTGGCCAAAGAAACCTCTTCCCCTGAATAATCTGTACTCTTGCTAGGGAGATCACTTATAGCACACACCTTGCCCATGCGATGGGGGGGAGTCGGGTGGGGGGCCGAAGTGGCCGCCATCAGATATGACCCTTGTAAGAAACATTACCACAGCCCTGTGCGAACTAACAGGACTGGGACTATACCTTCTCTTGGTTTGGGGGTTGGGGGTCAGGAGTTGGGAGGAGGGGGTTGTCCATCCAGATCTGGAACAACGTTTTTTGACTTTGAACGAAGGGTTTGACAGTTGGGTTGTTTGGGGTGGGGGGCTGGGGTGGGATGGTGGGTGGGAACCAGTGTGCCGAAGGGGGATTGTTAACGGTGGAATTGCTATGCTTCGTAACCATACCAGAGCGGGGTGCATGACAGGGTGGGGGGAGGTGTTCCAAGTTTGGTAAGAATAAATGACGCAGGACATGCGAAGGTGCGGAGGACACAGGGGACACAGCTGGTGGTTTTGAGAGTTCCCTTCGATGGCGACTGAATTGGGCCTTCTCACTTTAAATGTCAGGGGGTTGAACAACCCGGTGAAACGCAGGGCAGTCCTGTCTCTCCTGGAAAACTCGCAAGCTGATATCTGCCTTTTGCAGGAGACGCACCTATTGCCCAAAGACTGTCACAGAATGAAATCGCGCCATTTCCCGATCCAGTTTTTCTCCTCAGCCTGTACAAAGACTGCTGGAGTTGCGATATTGGTGTCACATCGCTTTAGAGGCAAGGTCCTGCAGAAAAGAGCTGAAATAAAGGGGAGGCTACTATCCTACAGTTTCTCTATAGGCAAGGTCATCTTCACAGCCAGTACAGTGTATGCACCCAATGAGGGACATTAGAGGTTTCTACATCAGATTCTCGACGAGGCTGCGGCATCCCCCGATAGACATATTGTGGTAGGAGGGGATCTTAATCTAGTCTTTGACAACAGGACAGGTCGGGGCAGCACCACACACAAACGGGCACTCTGTCTGAGGGGGGGCATGGCAGAATGAGAGAGCTGGGACTGACTGATCTATGGCGGCATTTGCATCCCAACACCAGAGATTACACATACTACTCCAATTCTCACAAGACATATGCACGATTGGACTATTTACTGACATCCACCTCACTCACAGCGCTGGCGTCCCGGTCTGACATAGGAGCAATGGCACTGTCGGACCACGCACCCTTCACAGCTGCATTCTCTTTCCCGCCACTGACCCGCGCCCCGCGCTGCTGGACATTGCGCGACACACTACTGCATAGGAAGTAGGTGATTGCTAGAATAAAAGGGGTCCTTACGGAATACATGACACATAACCAGCCCTCCGACACATCGCGGGCCACACACTGGGCGGCACTTAAAGCGGTGTTACGAGGGGAGTTCCTAGCCATAGCGGCGGCGGAGAATGTGGACCGGGCACGGAAGCGGGAAGAACTGTCGGCGGCTACGCGCGAGCTGGAAAGAATCCACCAACGAACGGGGGCGCCAAGAATTTGGAGGCAGCTCCGGCTGGCGCATCAACAATTGGCGGCGCTAGACCAAGATCGCGCTGAGCACGCAGCTTTGCGGGTCCGCCACATGTACTTTACAGGTGGAGACCGCTGCGGGAGGTTGTTGGGAAGGGCACTTAGAGAACGGGTTCAGCGACACACGGTACAGGAGCTGACTACTCAGGCGGGCACTCGAGTCAGAGGGGATAGAGACATAGCGAACACCTTTAGCGACTTCTACTCCAACTTATATGCAGGAGCGAGTTTAGACCCGGCGGATGGGGAAGCATTTTTGCGGGATGTGGCGTTACCTTCTATCTCGCCGGAACAGGCAGAGACGCTTGAGAGGCCGATCCGACCGGAAGAGGTGATCTCAGCGATCTATCGGCTTAAATTAGCCAAGGCTCCAGGCCCGGATGGCTACACCACCATCTTTTATAAAACATTCTGCGTCCAGCTAGCCCCACTGCTCACATCTCTTTTTAACTCATTTGCAGAGGCGGGGGCCATCCCGAGGGACTTGATGGAGGCCACCATTTCGGTCATTCCCAAGCCCGGGAAGGATCGTACGCAGTGCGGAGCCTACAGGCCCATTTCCCTCCTCAACGTGGATCGCAAGCTCTATACTAGCATACTCGCCGCCTGGCTAGCACCCCTGATGCAGGAATTGGTGGATCCGGATCAGACGAGGTTTATCCCTGAGAGGCAGACGGCCGACAATACGAAGAGAGCTTTACACCTGATCGAGCGGGCCACAAGACTACCTAGCGAGTACATGTTACTGGCAATTGACGCCCAAAAGGCGTTCGACCGAGTCAACTGGCCGTATCTGGAACAGGTCTTGGCGAGAGCCGGATTGGGGTCCAAATTTCGCACGTAGGTGCTGAATTGCTACACTTTTCCTACTGCGACCGTCCGTGTCAATGGTGCTTCGTCGGCTCGGTACCATATTGAGCATGGGATCCGACAAGGATGCCCGCTCTCCCACCTACTATTTGCGCTGTATATGGAGCCTCTAGCGCAGGCGCTAAGGACGGACCCCAGGGTTCAGGGAATAAAGATCGGAGCGTACACACACACAATCAGCTTATATGCTGATGATGTCCTCCTATCCTTGGCCACCCCGAGGGACTCACTGCCGGCCAGTATAGAGATTATGGACGCGTTTACAAGGGCCTCGGGTTTCAAGGTAAATGTGACGAAGTCGCTGGCCTTGGATCTCTCACTAGAGGCCCAGACTCTGGTCTGGCTGGAGGAGCGCTTCCCTTTCCATTGGTCCTCGGAGGCAGTCCCCAACCTGGGGATCCAACTGGCGAACACCTTACGGGACACAGTGCGTATCAATTATGCCACCCTCTGCCGTACAATCCGAGCGGAGCTGGGATGCTGGCGACACCTGCCTCTATCCTGGTTGGGTCGGGTGGCGGCGATGAAGATGACCATTTTGCCGCAGATCCTGTACATCTTTCGGACCATTCCGCTGCGACCTCCGGAGGGTTGGATTCGCCAAACCCAATCAGAACTCGCGCAATTCATCTGGAATGGGAAGCGCCCGAGAATGAAACTGCGGTTAGCAATGCTCCCCCCAGAGAAAGGGGGCTTGGGGTTACCCGATCTGGCGCTATATTTTCAAGCGACGCACCTCCGCACCCTGGTGGAATGGAGCAAGTGGGAGTCGGAACGACAGTGGCTTTTTCAAGATCAGGCGATAGCCGGACGGCCCCTGCAGTAGGTCCCCTTCCTCCGTAGACAACACAGACCACCTAATCTTTACGCCTCTTTTATTACCAGAGTCCCTCTGGAAGTGTGGGACCAGACCAATACGCGCTAAGGCCTGACGACATTCCCGTCGCCACTGACGCCGCTGTTAGAAAATCCGGATTTTTGGGTGAGGCTGTGATGTACGGGCGTTCACTCAGTGGCGCCCAGCGGGCTGCCGAGTGCTCGCTCATGTATACTTGAACGAAGGGGTTGCCCCCTTCGAGCACTTACGGCACGAGTACGGCCTCCCGGAATCGGAGCACATCCGTTATCTACAGATAAGTCACTGGGCACGCGACCCCCAGGTGCGGGAGGATGCGGACCGGAAGCTCACTCAATACGAGTACTGGCTGCTTTCCCGTACATCGGACAAGCGACTTATTTCAGACCTCTACCAGTTGCTCCTGGAGAGGTACTCGCGGATTCACAACGCGGGTAGGGCGCGCTGGGAGAGGGAGTTGGGAAGAGACCTAAGTAATAAGGAATGGGAGGACATCTGCTATCGAGCACGACACTCGGCCTATCACATGGGCCTGACATCCACCTTTACCAAGTTGGTGTCGTATTGGTACTACACGCCTGAGAGACTGCATGAGATGGATCCCTCCCGCGCTGCGACCTGCTGGAGGGGTTGCGTAGAGAAGGGTACACTAACACACCTTTTGTGGGACTGCACGCACCTACAGGGTTTCTAGAAGGTAGTTTTGGATGAAATTGATGCGCATTTTGACACAGAAATTCCGAGATTTCCGACATATGTCCTCTTGGGTCTCCCGAACGCCAATACGTTTCCCCTTAAGGCGAGGAGAGGGAGGCTGATCGCAATAGCACTGGGCTCTGCTGTGCAGACCATTCTGGCCCTGTGGCGCACTACACAAATACCCACCTTGCAGGGTTGGCTGGGCAGACTCTGGTCAGTCTTGGGAATGGAAAAATTGTCCCTGGTGGCAGCGGGAGAGGGAGCCAAATATGTAGAATTATGGCAGCCCTTTCTGTCACTGTTAGCCACAGAGTTCAGGGAGGTGACTTGTCCCTGCTACCTAAGGCTGCTTCGGCTATCCCAGCGTGATGATGGAACCCCGATTGTGTGACAGGGTGTGTGTGAGGTGTGAGGAACTGGACTTGGAACGAGGGCGGTGGGTGGGCAAGTTGGGAGGGGGGTTGGTCCTGGGTTGGGGTGGGGGCGGTTTGGGGGGTTTGTTCTTTCTCTTGGCGTTTGTACTCAAACACCTTCTTCAGCTGCCTTTTGATACAGCAAAGAGACTCATTTTGCCTTATATGCTTCATGGTATACCCACCACGGATGTTTCTTTCGTATATTTAGCATCTATCACATATACCATGTGTACTGTATGCTTTCTGCATTGCCTAAGAGAATTTTGTCTAATAAAAAGATTTAATACTAAACACAAAGGTGCGCTGCCCAGGCGTTGGAGTCCCCCCTCTGGGGACTCGGGAGAAATGTGCCCGGGATGTTTAGAGGAGCCTCGTGGGCTCTGAAACTGCTAAATGCCCCTAGAGCCCTTGTGGCTCTAAACAACTGTGGGGACATGGAGCCGCTCAGGGCTCGAACTGCAAATGCCCCTTGAGCCTCGCAGGCTCTGAAGAAAAAGGCGGCGTTGTTGGAGCCCCTTTCGAGGGACTCAGAAACAAATACAAATGCCCCAAGAGCCTATCTTAGGCTTGAACACGACCGGGCCTTGGCTCTGGAGGGGAGAGGGCGGGCACCGACAGTGTGTCCCGACGTCCCCTCTACCACACGGGAACAGCTGCCCCACTCACCGGCTTCTCCTGGGCCTGGAGGCAGTCTCCGCTGGACTCCCTCGGGCTTCTCTCCGGTCTTGGGTGGCGGGATGTCCTGGATTGCCCGCCGGAGCGCGGAGTAGGTTCCCGTCGCTCCCGGCTTCTCCACCGGCCTCGTCCTGCTTCCGGGGTGCACGCGGGGAAGCCCTTGAGGCTCGACCAATCCCTGCGCAGCCCACGGATGACATCACAGAACTCCTCGAGGCCGGGGACTAATCCCAGCGCGGCCTGAGGAGGCGGGCTCAATACTCGGCAGCCGAGCTCGGGGTGACAATCCCGCGGGGCAACGCCGGGTGGGCACCGGCCAAAGTGCGGTAAGGAGCGGGGTGGCACCTGCGCCACTCGGGTCAAGGATATTGCGGGAGAATGCCGGGTAGGCACCGGCCTTTGAAATTAAAGCGCTCACAAGCGCAATAAGTAAAATAAAGTGCTCCCAGGCGCTAGGCAGATGAATACAGCGCTCCCAAGTGCTATAAGTGGAAAACAAAGCACTCTGAGCGCTAGCAGGCAATAAAGCGCTCCCAAGCGCTGTCAGAAAATCAATAAAGTGCTTCCAGGCGCTGGAGGCTCCAAAAGTACAGCAAGAGCCCTTCAAGAAATGCAGCAGGAAGGGGGCAAGGCTGGCTCCAGAGCCAGCTCACTGGGCCTCCAGGCATGGAGGCAATCCAAGTGGCGGTCCTCCTGCCCAGCAACAGCAGCAGCCCCCTCAGGCAGGATCCTGGAACAGAACATTTTGTTAGGGGACACAGCCCCTTCTTTTATACACCTTTTCTCTTTGTCTGAGGTGCACGGTGAGGGGAAGAACCAGTCGCAGCTGGTCTGGGAGCACCCTTGATGTGCTCAGCCCCTCACTCTATTCACTAGGCAGGCTAGGGTCGTTAGACGCACCACAGGGGGCGGAGCCAGCATTGTGTGGGGAAAGCCCAGCCCTATTCAGGACCCAAGTGCACTCCTCCCCAGCCATCAGCACACTAATCTCCACACTCACCACCGGGCAGACCCATCATGACTCATGGAGCCTGGCATCCCAGCCAGCTCCAGTCAATCACACACCAGCACCTTTACAGCACACACACACAGCCATGTCTAGAAGTGGCACTTCCACACTAGACACATACATGCCGCAATCACACGAGTCCGCACATACCAGACTTGAGCCTGCACACCCCACGCATCAGGAACTACCAGGGATACATACATTCCCCATGCATTCCTATGGGAGGGCAGGCCAACCTTACTCCACGCAGTCAGAGTGCGCACGCACTTTTCACTGGGACACAGTGAAAGTGCGCAGAACCCACAAATCACCATCACCAGGTCACCATTAAAAGCAAAAAGTTTAGGGGTGAACCTGCCAGAAGAGCCAAGTCTAACATACCATCTGTGGGATTATGACTGAACGCCTCTAAGTCAGAATCCCCACTAAACCGTAACGATACCGCAGTGCCGTGGAGCCTCGGTTTGCTTGGGATAGCCGGCCTCTCTCGGGTGGCCGGTGCGCAGAGCTGCTCGCTTGGGGACCGGAGCGCGGATGGAAGGAGGCCGCCTCCATTGCCCTTAGTGCAGCCCATGTTCGTGGGGCACCCGGTGCTAAATCATTCGTAGACGACCTGATTCTGGGTCAGGGTTTCGTAAGTAGCAGAGCAGCTACCTTGCTGCGATCTATTGAAAGTCATCCTCTGAGCCAAGCTTTTGTCTCTCCGTGCATGGGTGCCCGCGGACGCCTCCCTTCACCCCAGCAGGGGTGGATCCCTCTGCCGCCAGGCCGGTGAGAGGGATGCGGAGGGGGTAACACGGGTCCGTGGAAGGCTGTCTCCACCACGTGCCGTTCGGCACGGGGGCCTCCCCCTCCTGTCCTTGCCCCACCGGGGTGCGGGGACGGGTGCCACCATCCCTCGCGGGTTGGCAGGGTGACCAGATGGCCTCCCCTTCCCGCTGCTCCCGGACAGGGAGGTGAGCAGCCACCCGGGGGAAGGAACCTCCAGAGCGGCTGCCTCGGTGCGCCCGGCCACCCTCCCCGGACTGCAAGGGAGACTGGGTACAGTACCCTCCTAGGCCATCTGGGCGCTGGGTCGTCCCGGGCCATCTGGTCGCCTGGTTGCGCGACCAGATGGCCCTGCGGGCAGGGTGACCAGATGGCCTTGCGGGCTGGCGGCCGGGCTAACTCCAATTTTTGTCCTTCCCCCAAAATTCTATAAGCCAATAGTCGAGGAAAATGAGCTCCCCGGGCAGGCCCTCTGGGAGAGGACATGGCCTGGGCTTAACCCTCCTTGGTTCCGGCCGAGGGTCTGGGTGCTGGAGACATGGGGGCCAGCGGGGCCCCTGGGAGGCTCTCCCCGGCCTGGATAGGGTTCAGAAGCTAGTCCTAGGCCTGGGGCGCAAGCTCCATCCTGCAAGGCAGCCGAGGTCCTGGGCCTTCATCGGGGCCCAGGGAGGCTCTCCCCGGCCTGGCTAGGGTTTGGAAGCAGGGACCGGGCCCGGGGCTTGAGCTCTGTCCGGAAGGCCATGGGGTGCTGGAGCTTCCCCTTTCCTGCAAGCCAGCCGAGGGTCCGGGCATTCACCGGGGCCCAGGGAGGCTCTCCCCGGCTGGGGCTAGGGTTTGGAAGCAGGGACCGGGCCGGGGGCTTGATCTCCACCCAGCAGGCCGTGGGTCGCAGGAGAACACCCGTCCTGCAAGCCAGCCGTGGGTCAGGGCGTTCACCGGGGCCCAGGGAGGCTAGGGTTCAGAAGCACGACCCAACCCGGGGCTTGATCTCCACCCGGCAGGCCGTGGGTCACGGGTAGTCCTTCCCCGGGCGTCCGGGCCTGAGAGGTCCGGTGGTCCTCCCAGTGCCTGAGGCCCAGCGTGGGGTTTCAGAGCCCCCCTGAGCCCTCCAGCCCCGGAGACCTGGAGCCCCCCGATCTCTGCAACCCGGAGCCTGGCAGCCCGAGCCCTGCAGCCCCTGAGCCCCGGAGCCCTGGAGCCTCGGAGCACTGGAGCCCCGCAGACCCGGAGCCCCCGAGCCCTACAGCCCCGGAGCCCCGCAACCCCGGAGCCCTGCAACCCCGGAGCCCTGCAGACCCAGAGCCCTGCAGACCCGGAGCCTTGCAGACCCGGAGCCCTGCAGCCCTGGAGCCCCCGAGCCCTGCAGCCCTGGAGCCCCCGAGCCCTGCAGCTCCGGAGCCCTGAGTCCAGGAGCTCCGGAGCCCTGCAGCCCCGGAGCCCTGCAGCCCCCGAATCCTGCAACCCCGGAGCCCTGCAGCCCCAGAGCCCTGAAGCCTCTGAGCCCTACAAGGGCAGGCAAGAGCCCTCCCGTGAAGGCTCTGGTGGGCAGCTGGGAGTCCTTTCGGTCCCGGACATCTGGTCGCACCTTTTCCCCCTCGGCCATCTGGTCGCACGCAATGCTTTCCACTGGGGCGACCAGATGGCCGTTCTTCCCTGGAAGTCTCGATGAGGTGCCATTTGCCTCCCCGATCCCAGCGAGGGCTCCAGGAGGTCGGGCGCCTCCGCGGCCTGGGTCACCTCCGTCACTCTGTGCGCGCAGGTTCCAAGAAAGAGGGGTAGCCTTCCTCCGGATTACTAGGGGCAGGGTATGTCTGGACACCCCTCCCAGGCTGGCGGTTCGCTTCCGGGGACCAGATGGGCTATGCCCGGGCAACACTACCTTAGGCATCCGGGGCTCCCTCCTCCAGGCCAACGGCATGGCAAAGTGCCCAGGACGGGCTCCACGGGTCCCGGGCAGTCCTCTCCTGGGCGCCCGGTGCTCCCTCCTCTAGGCCAACTGCATGGCAAAGTGCCCAGGACGGGCTCCACGGGTCCCGGGCAGTCCTCTCCTGGGCGCCCGGTGCGCCCTCCTCCGGGCCAACAGCATGTCAAAGTGGCCAGGACGGGCTCCATGGGTCCCGGGCAGTCTTCACCCGGGCCTCCGGGGCTCCCTCCTCCGGGCCAATGGCGTGGCAAGGTGCCCAGGACGAGCTCCTTGGGTCCCGGGCAGTCCTCCCCCGGGCGTCTGGGCCCGAGAGTTCCGGTGGTCCTCCCCGTGCCTGAGGTCCAGCCGTGGTCCCCGAGCCCCCGAGAAGTGGAGCCCCCGAGCCCTGCCCTGCGAAAGGCAGGCGGGAGCAGCTGGGAGTCCTTTCGGTCCCGGCCATCTGGTCGCACCATTCCCCTCTGCAAGCCAAGAGAGGGTCCGGGTGCTGGGGACGGGGGTCCACCGGGGCCCGGGGAGGCTCTCCCTGGCCTGGCTAGGGCTCGGAAGCTGGGACCGGGCCTGGGGCTTGAGCTATGTCCTGCAAGCCATCAGAGGGTCTGGGCGCTGGGGACGGGTGTCCACTGGGGCCGGGCAGGCTCTCCCCGGCCTGGCTGCTTTCAGAAGCAGGGACTGGGCCGGGGAGCAGGGGTGGCTGGTTTCAACCACTACGCTGTCAGAGCCTAGTTTTCTGCCCACCCCAGTTTCAAGGCTGGTCAAACCTTAATGAATGCTATACCTAAAGATACCCTTCTGTTCCTACATTTTATTGTGCACCATGATTCAGAAATGGCATGTTTTTGCTTTCGGAGGTAAAATTCAAAACATAATTATTGTTCTTTCCATCCGAAAAATCATCACTAATTGGGAAGATAACAACAAGTGGTCCTGTGATGCTTGCTGGAATGGGAAGTGTTTAATTAGAAGGTGGATTGAATTAAAGTTTAGGTGACAATTTCGCAAAAGTGTTTGGATGTTGTATATATTTAAAATTGTTGATCTCCAAAAAGGCCTAAATCAATAAATTGAATTGAAATTCAAGTTTATCATTTGAATCCAATTGTTGGAAAGATGTGATTTTGAACCCCATGAGGCGGTTCCTTTCCAGAAAGCATTCAGGTTGTAATCATGAGTCAAATAATGCTGAGGAGGTTAAAATATTCAAATTGAATTCTAATTACACATGAAATGTTCATTGTTCACTATATTTCTCTTAGTATTTTAATGTTCCCAAGATGGAAGTAAAAAACCTTGGCATTACTATGGATGACTCACTTTCCCTAGAGTCACATGCAAAAAGAGTGGCTGGCGTATGTTATGGCCGCCTACGGTCGCTCAAACCTATTTTGGGCTTTTTTTAGCCTTCTGTTGTCAGGTCCCAGCGGATGGTGGAGAGTTTGGCATCAAGGTTTCGTTTCAAGATCAAGACAGGTTCCAGTTCCACGCGTCCTGTCTGTCTTTGGAGGCTACTTGTAGCGCAATCCAGATGTAAAGAGACACTTCCTGATTGTGCCACTGACTAGTTGCCTTACGCTCTAGTCTTTCGTGGCGGCCATTTTGTGCGCTCGAGGCTTTTGCTCTGCGCACTTCAACAGTCAAATTCCTGTGAGTTAGACGCGTTTGTTGTAGCGCGTCATTTCGAAGTATTCCAGTTCTTGAAATTCAGTTCCAAGCCTTCCTTGCCCCTTACTTCTTGAGCGCTAGACTATTCCTGTCTTTAGCGCGTTTTCCGTTCAGTTCCAGAATCGTTCCTCAGCTGTGGCGCTGCTCCTTGCCTCCGCTCTTGGTAGGACTCCTCTCGTGTTTGTGTGTCCCAGTCTACTAGAGTGAGGTAAGAGCCTAGCGCTGTTCTTGTTCGAATGTCAATTCTACCAGTGAACTTTCATTTCGAGTGATTCCTATTCACTCCAACGTCTGAGGCAGAATTTAATTTTCATAGTAATCAGTTGAGCTACATGAGAGAAAGACTTGGTTCTATTTAAAGACAGACTGTGAACTATAATAGTCAAAGACTCGCTAGCTCATGCAAGAGACCTTTAGGTGGATTATTCAGCGGCAATCTCCTTTCTTCCTTCCTGTGCCTAGACGACTTCAAGTATAGTAGGGTATACTCTGATATGCATATTGGTTATACAGTATTATACCAACTAGACCTTCAGCAGAGGACAGTTCTTCAAGTGCTGCTTGAACTCCACACAGAGACTTAAGAAAAGGCTACTTACCTGGGCGTCCAAGTTCCAGACTTATTTAATTATCTATTAAGAGAGGGGCTAAGTTCCACACACATTCAGGTACTTAGACATAGAGAATTTGTGAGAGAGAGATAGGAGAAGGTGCCAAATTATAGTGGGGAACTGTAGTAATTTTTGCTTACTTTTGCAGGAGATGATCTTCCTGAACGAAGAGTAGAAGACTATATGTGTGGCAGTCTCTCTGTTTGTTATCCACTTCCCCTTTCCCTTTCATTCCTGGGCTCAGAGTTCTCTGGGTACAGGGGTGTAGGGGAGTTGGGAAATTCTCACCATTAGCGAGAACCTACTGGCCATCTGCTTCCACGGAGTCAAAGGAATTCAGGTACGCTTTCTGACAGATTGAAGTGCCTAAAACATTTCTCTCCGTCTGGGCAGAATGGCAGAAGGTTTAGATGTGAAAGCTTTGGCAACCATTCTAGAGGATTTGCAAAAACAGCTTAGTGAAACCAGGGAAGAGGTTAGGAAGTCTAATCAGGAGGCTAGTTACCTTAGGCAGCGGGTTGAAGAACTTTCTGTGAGTCCCAGTCCTAATTTTGGAGGGCTTAAGGCTCCAACCTTTGCTCCTACCTCTTCGTCATCATCTGCGTTAACTACGCAAGTTGTCCATGCAATGTCCCCTACCATTCCTTTGGCCCCTCCCGAAAGATTTCAAGGAGATCCGCATAAGGCTCAAATCTTTTTTACCCAGTGTTCCCTGCATTTCCTCTGTAAGCCCATTTTATTTAAAGAGGATCAGTCTAAAGTGGCGTTTGTGCTGTCCTATCTTAGTGGTGATGCTGCAGCGTGGTCAATGCCTCTGGTCTCCTCTAATGATCCGGTGCTGTATAAATTTGAAGATTTCAAGGCAGAGTTTCTTCGAATCTTTGATCGTCGTACAATCTCTCAGACCACGGATAACGAGCTCTTGGATCTGAAACAGGGAAACAGAGAACTAGTTGCTTATTTGGCACAATATAACAAGCTCATTGTGGAAACCAATTGGCCTGCAGCGAAAAGAGCGGCAATTTTTTATAGAGGCCTAAGGGACGAGTTAAAGGATGGGTTGTCCCAAATTCCAAGAAGACCTACTGATGTCTCTGAGTTAATCGACTTGGTCCTCCAAATTGATCAAAGGCAAGCTGAACGTCGGAGTGAGAAACGAAGAGATGTTAAACCCTTTCCTCCACGTTTTGATCGAGTTCGTTCAGAGCCTGTTAAGAATAGTGAAGTTCATACTAGTGAGGAACCCATGCAGATTGGTGCTGTTCGTGGTCCATTGTCTCAGGAGGAGAGAGAGAAGCGGCGCTTAGGAAAATTATGCATGTATTGTGGGCAGCCTGGTCACTTTGTCAAAGAATGCCCGAAGAAACCAAAAACCAATTCATGGGTAAAAGACAAGCTCCACCAGTAGACGGAGTTGCACTGGTGGGAGCAGCCCCTGAGACAACTCCCAAGACTCAGTTACTAGCAAATGAAGGACAGACTGTAGCTCCGCATTTGATCTTGTCATGCACAGTATGGTTCGGTAAGGGTCGGAGTGAAAGGGTGTCCATAATGTTGGATTCCGGAGCCACTGGAAACTTTTGTGATCTCCAATTTGCCAAAATGGTGGGAATTCAGTTTGAAAAGAAACTAAAGCCAGAACCGGTACGAGCAGTGGATGGAACTGAGTTATCTTCAGGCCCAATAGTTTTTGACACAGAGGTTATTACTGTCGTTGGTCCAGGGGAACATCGGAGTGTTATTAGCTTTAACCTCATTGACGCTCCTCAGTTTCAAATGATTTTGGGGCTGCCTTGGCTTACTGAGCATAACCCCAGGATAGATTTGGCGAAACGTACTGTGGAGATGACTTCTAAATTCTGTACTGAACACTGTTTTCATGCATCTGTAGAGACCTCACCGACGACTATGTCCGCGCTTTTGGCAACTCAAATGCCCATGGTTTGTGTTGTGGAAGCTCCAGAAATTCCGGAAGTCTATCTTGACTTGAAGGAGGTCTTCAATGAAAAAGAAGCCAAAAAGTTACCTCCTCATCGGGAATATGATTGTCGTATCGAGTTGGAGCCTGGAGCCACTTTACCGTGTAGTCGCATCTATGCGCTTTCAGAACCAGAGAACCAGCATCTGAAAGAATATATTGAACAGAATTTAGAGAGTGGTTTCATCCGACCCTCTCAGTCGCCAGTCTCTTCCCCCCTCTTTTTTATTCCTAAGAAGGATGGGACCCTGAGAACCTGCATCGATTATCGTGCCTTGAACTTGGTCACCAAAAAGAATCGATATCCATTGCCTCTTATTTCGGAGCTCCTGGATCAAGTTAAGAGTGCAAGAATTTTCACCAAGCTGGATTTGAGGGGAGCGTACCATTTGGTGCGAATGGCGGAGGGTGAGGAATGGAAGACTGCATTTCGTACTCGATTAGGCCTGTTTGAGTATCAGGTCATGCCTTTTGGGTTATGTAACGCCCCGGCAGCTTTCCAGCATTTTGTCAATGACCTTCTAAGAGAATTTTTGGATCGTTTTGCCGTTGTCTATATAGATGACATCCTCATTTTTTCAAACAACATGGAAGAACATGTCCGACATGTTCGTGTCATTTTAGAACGCCTGCTCCAGAACCAGCTGTATGTGAAATTGGAGAAATGTGTGTTTCATTCAGCCAAGGTGGAATTTTTGGGTTTCATCCTTTCTTCTGAAGGTGTCAACATGGATCATTCTAAACTGGAAGCCATTAGGTCTTGGCCTGCTCCCCGCTCCATCAAGGAAATACAGAGTTTTTTGGGATTCGCCAATTTTTATCGGCGATTTATTCAGAATTTCTCTGAAAAGGTCAGACCCATTACTCGACTTCTAAAGAAAAATGAGCGTTTTGTTTGGGGAAAAGATTCTGAAGAGGCGTTTCTACAGTTAAAAGAAGCTTTTGTATCTGCACCCATTTTGCAACACCCTGATTTGAAAGAACCTTTTTATGTGGAAGCGGACGCTTCCAATTTTGCTATTGGAGGCATTCTGTCTCAGCGACAGAAACAGACGGGTCAATTACATCCTGTGGCCTATCATTCTCGGAAGCTTGCAGCTGCTGAAATAAATTATCCCATTTCTGACAAAGAACTTTTGGCAGTCAAAGAAGCTTTTAAGGTTTGGAGGCATTATCTGCTCGGAGCTCAACATGTCATCACAGTGTTCACAGATCATCGCAATTTGCAGTTCTTAAAGTCAGTCAGAACACTCTCCCCGCGCCAGTTGAGATGGTCCCTTTTCTTCGCGGACTATGACTTTGTTTTGACTTACAAGCCTGGGTCGGCTAATGGAAAAGCAGACGCCCTTTCTCGGCTGAGTCTGGGAGATGTGACGGACAAGAAGGAGGAAGGCTACATCATTCCACAGAATAAAATTGTAGCAGCTTTGGTGGAAGATGAGCTGGAAAGGCGAGTTCGTGAAGCTTTCCAAGGAAAAGAATTCACCGAGTGGATTTCCGAAGGTCCAGAAAGAGAATTAAGAGATGGGAAACCATACTTTCAAGGGAAACTGTTTGTTCCAGTTGAAGAATTACAGTCATTAATTATCCAGCAGTTTCATGATCATCCATTGGCCGGTCATAAAGGAACAGTCAAAACGCTGGAACTGGTGAAGAGGATGTATTTTTGGCCAGGCATGGAAGCACAGGTTAGGCAGCACATCGCCACTTGTGAACAGTGTATAAAAGGAAAACGTTCTAGACAGCCACCCCAAGGGTTACTTAGGCCTTTGCCCGTAGCACCCTCTCCTTGGCATACCATTTCCATGGATTTTATAGTAGAGTTGCCCTCTAGTCAAGGTTATTCTGTAATTTGGGTGGTGGTTGACCAGTTCACAAAAATGAGTCACTTTGTCCCCCTAAAGGGTCTTCCGACAGCTTCTCAGTTGGCAGACTTGTTGGTTCAACACATCGTGCGGCTGCACGGAATCCCTAAGATTGTGATCTCTGATCGAGGTTCCCAATTTGTCTCTCGATTTTGGAGATCTTTCTTGAGAGGTTTGGGGGTGGATTCTCGTTTGTCCACCAGTTTCCATCCAGAGACGGATGGACAGACGGAAAGGGTGAACCAGGATTTGGAGCAGTACCTTCGTTTGTATTTGATGGATCGAGAGGGAGAATGGCCTTCTCTATTGAGTACTGCGGAGTTTGCTTACAATAATTCAGTCCATTCTGCCACGGGGTACTCCCCATTTTTCCTTAATTCTGGTAGACATCCGAATATGTTAGTCGGTGGAATGGAAGTAGATGTCCCAGCAGCAGAAAAAGTAATCCAAGATTTACATAAGGCCTTTCAGTCAGCATCAGAGAATCTTGTTAAGGCAAAACAGAACTATAAGAAGCAGGCAGACAAGAAGCGAAGGGAGAGTCCAGAATTTGAGGCTGGGGAGTTGGTGTGGGTTTCCACTCGCTATATGCGGTTGAAGGGGAACAGAAAATTTCAGCCTCGGTTTGTGGGTCCCTATCCAGTGGTGGACATGGTCAATCCTGTTAGTGTTAGGTTGGCTCTTCCCAAGTCAATGAAGATTCATCCCACTTTCCATGTTTCCTTGATTAAACGTAATCCTCCAAACTTTCAATGTTCTCATCCCCCTGCTCCAGTGCAAGTCCAATCCGCAGAGGAGTTTGAGGTTAAGAGAATTCTAGACTCCAAATTGAGAAGAAATACTTTGTTCTATCTGGTAGATTGGAAGGGTTTCGGTCCTGAAGATCGTTCCTGGGAACCAAGCAAGAATGTACACGCCCCGCGGCTGGTAGCTGAGTTTCACAAGACATATCCTCAAAAGCCTAGTGAGGGGGCTTTGGTGGGGGGTACTGTCAGGTCCCAGCGGATGGTGGAGAGTTTGGCATCAAGGTTTCGTTTCAAGATCAAGACAGGTTCCAGTTCCACGCGTCCTGTCTGTCTTTGGAGGCTACTTGTAGCGCAATCCAGATGTAAAGAGACACTTCCTGATTGTGCCACTGACTAGTTGCCTTACGCTCTAGTCTTTCGTGGCGGCCATTTTGTGCGCTCGAGGCTTTTGCTCTGCGCACTTCAACAGTCAAATTCCTGTGAGTTAGACGCGTTTGTTGTAGCGCGTCATTTCGAAGTATTCCAGTTCTTGAAATTCAGTTCCAAGCCTTCCTTGCCCCTTACTTCTTGAGCGCTAGACTATTCCTGTCTTTAGCGCGTTTTCCGTTCAGTTCCAGAATCGTTCCTCAGCTGTGGCGCTGCTCCTTGCCTCCGCTCTTGGTAGGACTCCTCTCGTGTTTGTGTGTCCCAGTCTACTAGAGTGAGGTAAGAGCCTAGCGCTGTTCTTGTTCGAATGTCAATTCTACCAGTGAACTTTCATTTCGAGTGATTCCTATTCACTCCAACGTCTGAGGCAGAATTTAATTTTCATAGTAATCAGTTGAGCTACATGAGAGAAAGACTTGGTTCTATTTAAAGACAGACTGTGAACTATAATAGTCAAAGACTCGCTGGCTCATGCAAGAGACCTTTAGGTGGATTATTCAGCGGCAATCTCCTTTCTTCCTTCCTGTGCCTAGACGACTTCAAGTATAGTAGGGTATACTCTGATATGCATATTGGTTATACAGTATTATACCAACTAGACCTTCAGCAGAGGACAGTTCTTCAAGTGCTGCTTGAACTCCACACAGAGACTTAAGAAAAGGCTACTTACCTGGGCGTCCAAGTTCCAGACTTATTTAATTATCTATTAAGAGAGGGGCTAAGTTCCACACACATTCAGGTACTTAGACATAGAGAATTTGTGAGAGAGAGATAGGAGAAGGTGCCAAATTATAGTGGGGAACTGTAGTAATTTTTGCTTACTTTTGCAGGAGATGATCTTCCTGAACGAAGAGTAGAAGACTATATGTGTGGCAGTCTCTCTGTTTGTTATCCACTTCCCCTTTCCCTTTCATTCCTGGGCTCAGAGTTCTCTGGGTACAGGGGTGTAGGGGAGTTGGGAAATTCTCACCATTAGTGAGAACCTACTGGCCATCTGCTTCCACGGAGTCAAAGGAATTCAGGTACGCTTTCTGACATCTGTACGCCAGTCTATTGTCCAAGCTCTTGTTCTATCTCATATAGAATATAGATTATTGTAATGTTCTAATGTTGGGCTCTAACCGGACAGCTATTAATAGACTCCAAAAGGCCCAAAACGCTGCGGCCCGCATCCTGTTTGCTCTGCCCAAACACTGCCATACGTCTCACATTCTGCGGCGCTTACACTGGTTACCGGTGACACAATGCATTCAATTTAAGGCCCTCTGCTTACTACATAAAATCCTCCACTGTTCTGGTCCCCTAATTTTGCGAGATCTGTGCTTCTCTTATGTTCCCACACGTGCTCTCCGCTCAGCGGATCTTCATCTTGCCTGCACTATTAAAATCAGAAGGAGCAGAGCGGGAGGCAGCTCCTTTAGGTATCTGGCTCCAAAACTGTGGAATTCGATCCCCCTGAAAGTGCGTGCCATAAACAATTATTTGGCATTCAGAAAGCAAATTAAAACGTGGCTGTTTCCCTCTACATAAGACCTTATATAACCCAACATGTCTTCTCCTAGGGCTAAGTGGCTTTGTTTCAAACTGTCTGCTAGCGCTGGGACGCCCTTGTTGCTGGGGTAGCCATGCGCTATATAAGCTTTTTTAACATTAACATAATGTGCGGTCTTTATTGCTTAAGGAAAATAATTAGTATTTGTTTTTAGGTCTCGCGCCTAGCGTTGCACTGTGTAGCATTACTCGCGCAGCGCGAGGCATTTAGTGAGTGAACAACGGGGTTTTCAGGCTCACCTAGGAATCACACACGCTTGTGCGTGTGCTTTTCCTTAGGTGACACCTGATTGGCCTTTGCGTGCGTCTTTTAATGAAAGACTGCACGCAATAAGCCACAGGCGGGTGCATTGCTCCGTCCATGGCCTATTGGTGTCTATTACGCGCTTGGTGCGCGTAATTGACACCAATAGGCCGTGGCGCACGCTCAGCAATCGCTGGCTTTTTTTTCAATCGGAAGTGAAAGCGAACGCTTTCCGTTCTGCTTGTTTGCCTTTTTCCATATGGTCGGGTGGCAGTCACGTACAGACTGCGGCGATGCATCAACGTTCATATACAAAAGCTATTTTATGCTGAATGTTGACCCCCGCACTGTGCCCAAACCTTTAGGGGTGGGCATGGCTAGGCGAGCCATAGGGAAGCTTAGGTTTGGGCACAACGCCAGATCTACTAATGATTGTGACCGGCTTTGCCACAATTTACACCAACTAGAGCCAGATGCAACCGCGAATCGGCAGTAACATGTAAGCTGTAGTGCCCTGCCTTGCTTCACATGTATGACCGCACCTACGACCTTGCACTGGAGGGTGTACTCCAGCATAATTCCGAGGCTAGACACAGCAGGCTCGACTATGTGCAGCAGCGCAAGGCTTAGTGTCCTGCAGAGCAGTCACGTGCCATCGAAAGCAACTCCTACTAAATCTGGCGCTGCCCTATTACCCGCACACCGTGCAGCTCTGTGCTGCACTTCATGATGTAGTGCTCCGCTGCACGGAGGACGGTGATGCCGGGCCTGAGATGTAACGCCAGTGACTAGTCTCGTCTACACATATGCAAGTACCACAACAAAACATAATCTGACATGCTTGGGCTTGCATAACGCACACAAGAATATTGGCTTCAGGCCCACGTGTTTAGAAGTGCGGAGTTACTCCAGTGGCATTCAGCTATAGGATTACTTCCTGACAGAATGGCGCCATTACAGTACTGGCGAATGACCCAAAGTCACATGTGACGCCCCCAGCCAAAACATTTATTTTTTTTCTACAAAAACGACATTGCATTCTGGGACATGTAGTTTCACGTTTAACATTGTATGTATGAAGGTATGTATGTATGTTTTCAAAAATCCCAACATGCAGTTTGCTGTCGACTATACAGCCAGCACCAGCTGTAGGAGCACACATTGCATGAGGACTCTTGGCAGCTGCCACGTCTTTACAGGCCTATAGGGCTGGGGCTGAGACTAACCGGTGTGACACCGCAAACATACAGCAGACTAGAAGGAGCTGTTCCTGTACACAACCTTGAGTAATTCTGACTTTAAACATAGGCTTCAGGAAATAGACAGGAAGGTGAAATGTTTATTGCAGTTGTTTTCTTCTTATAAATAGCTAATAAACATGTCTGTGTTTCTCTACCCCGCACTTCCTGCTGTCCTCCTGATACCTAATTTCTGTATTTATTGTGCCTGTCGCACTTCCTGATTCACTGTTGTTTCCTGGTGCCTGGAATTCTTTTCCTTTGCGTTTCTCTGGATCACTGATTCATTGATGCTCATGCTGTCTCTTTCTCCTGTAGAGCGGCAGTGGAGAAGACAACTGATCTGGTAGAAGTAAGGATGGGTGAGGACGGTGAATGTGTGAATGAGTCGGCAGATTGATGAGTAAGTGCATGGATAATTGAGTGACAGCATGAATGTATGGGTGGAAGAATGAATGGGAGATACCGACTTGAATGTCACATTGAGTTAATGAATGGATGGTGGCTGAATGTGTGAATACATGGATGGGTGTTACAAGTCATAACAATGTTACAAGCCGAGGGCTCCAATAGCAGACGTTGTGATAATGATCTAAAATAGCAAGAACGACCAATGTTATATCAGCGCAAGACTTCTGTGCAGATATAACGCAGGAGGGTGGCAATTGTTCCAAGAATGCCCACAATGTGTGAAGAATTCGGAGCCTTATATCTACCAATTTACACCATTTCTCAATCCCAACTACATTTGCCCTATTATTCAGTAATAATTCATATTGTATCCTAAGATTTTTATCATCACTCATTCTTGAATGCATGTTCAGAATCAAGAAATGTTGTGTCTCACAAATTTGCACTTTTCTCATTGATTTGCCATACAGACGCATTCACCTCTCACAGAGACACAGATGCAAAGCCACTGACATGCCACCCATCCGCCCACATACCTGCAAAATAGCCCTTACGTGGAATGCACCTAAAACCAAAGCCATCATAGTTGTGGTCATCCCGTCTCCTTGCCTCACCTAACAGCATATTTGGCAGTGATAGTGTTGGTTTCATGCTCTCATAATATACTATGTTAGGTCCAGTACAAGGGTTCAGATCTGAGTGCATGGCTGGCAGACACCGCCTGTCTACAGTGTGTGAGACCGGATGGCGGGGGTTTTAGGGTGAATGAAGTGGGAGCCAGTACTGGGTAATTGGCACAGGGAGCTCTTTCATTCTACAGAGATTTACCCAGGATCTCTAGCTGAAGCCACCAATGCATGCAGTGGTGTAAATGTGTCAAGCTAGTATCAATGAAGTGATTAGAGGTAAAGCCTCAAATACCTTTGCAGTGAAAAAACAGATCACCAACATCCATGCACTTTTAATGGTTGTGAGAAAAACTGCTAAATAACCTCACGATAAAGCAGCACATCGAGTTTCACAATCAACCAGCATTAACGAAGAAACAGGAAAATAATTATAGGCTCTAGCCTCCCAAAAAAACTCTTTCATGCGTTAATCAACTTTTCATTGAGGTTTCAGTTTCAATGTACGCCGTGGTGTATGCCCCTTCCTCCACCTCGAAGAATGTGAAGAGCCCTTCTCAGTCTCCCATATCTCACAGATATTGGTTGTGCCTTTCCGAAATTTTTTAGTGTAAGCAGCATGGTTTTTATGTGTGAATGTGTGCACAATGAAAGGTCGCCTCTCTTTGTAATTGTTTCATCATTTTCAAACTTGGTAACACAATCCACACAAATGCACTCCACACTATATCACATAATTTCAATCAGCATAATTACACTAAACGGCACACACTTCCACACTACACAATTCTACTCTACTCATTTCCATTCTAGACCACATAATTCAAATACAAACCCATAATTCAACACTACAATTGCACAACACACCTCATATATCCAATCCAAAACAAAGAAATCAACATCAAGCCACAAAATACCATTCCACTTAATTACTCTCCATAACACAAAATCCCACTCATAATTCCAATACACTCAATAACACATAATTACTATCCACATAATCCCACTGCACACTATGCCACAGAATTCCACTACACAAGCCCAATCCACACCACACAATTCCACAACTAACAATTACAATCCAACCCACATATTTCTACTCCACACCACATAGATCCACTCCACTCCAAACCAAAACATATGGGTAAAAGACATTATCATTTACAACACCAATAACTGTAACTCTCACAAATTCAAGACCTATTGCATTGCAAATGCTTGTTCTATATGTAGGAAGCATTACATTAATGAAAGCACTGTATCCCAACTTCTTTCCTTTCCTGTTCTTTATGAACTTTTCTATTGTTGAACTTTAAAGATTGCCCGAAAATAAGAATTGTGCTCTACCTAACTTTGCTGTGTTACAGTATGTTGATTTTTATGTACAACTTTTGTCTCTTATGTGTATGGCAACTGATGTTTTGTTTTGCTTTATTAATCAGCTTATGTTTATTAGGTTTTATTATTCAATAAAATGTTTCAAACACAACAAATGGTAGTTGATATGTATTTACAACTGCAGCATTTTTATTGTATGGGCACTTTTAAAGCGGCCAAAAATATGGTCTGTGGGATGACGGAGGACCACATTGGCATCAGCAGGAAGAGGTTTAGGCAGGTGATTGGGGGTACATGTAAGGTTGGAGTAGGGGGAACAACGCATGTACATTGTGGCGACTGTGACTCCTGGAGTTAGTGTGAGGGATACCATGCTACCCTGAAAATGAATCCCCTAGTGATTATTATCAACAAACTTTATTCGGTTTTATAAAAGAAAATGATAAAAGTCATACATAAAATGATAAAACATCTTCCAAGTTACAGATTGACAAATATAATATGTCTAAGTTAATCAAAACACAAGATAAAAATTCATAAATTACAGTACAGAAGTTAATCTCAGCTTGACCCGAGTCTAACAGCGACCCGTAAAAAGTTAAGCCTATGCAAAACAGTGTCATTAGAGAGGAGTTGTAAAAAGATAAGAGCTGGTCTCACCCGCCTAAAACCCACTTTTTTGAGAATGGGAATAAAAAATAACTGTCTAGGGACAGCATAAAAACGACAAAATATTATAAGGTGCATCATGTCCTGAGGAGACTCACCGCTGCAGCCACAGGCATGAGGCACAGGCCTCTGTGGGAGCCACAAGCGTGTCCTAAGAGGTAATGGAAGCGGTTGAGCCGACGTACGCACACTAGGCTAACACAGCTCATTTCCCTCTCTATCACAGCGGCTCATTCTTAAAAAACATTCTTTGACCAGAGAAAGGCCCCTCTTACATATGCACTCAGGGTTAGCGAATAGTTCCTACCTACCCTGGAAAGGCCACCTTTTATATACTGGAGCCATCGGATGCTTGAGACATGGTCAAGTGAAAGGCATTACCGTAGGACGTCTTTACTAAGTGTATTTTCTTGCGCAGACCAAATATTAAGCCACAAAGCTAGGGGACGGAAAGTCAGTACATCTGAGAGGGAAGGCATCCCCAACTCCTTGTGCACGACATAAAACGGGGTGCTTTGTGGGACAGAAAGGCCCATCGCAGGAAAGAGTTTTCAACACTTTGCACTGCCCCTACCCCAGTGTGGCCCAATATCTCACTCCCATAACTAACCTTTGAGATATAGTTAGCTTCATATATCTTCAAAAGAGGCCCTATTGGCTTCCCTCCTACTCTGCTGGCAAAGTTAAAAACAGCTGCAAAATCTTTCACTAGATCCCCTTTCTTCCAAGTAAGCAAAGGGCACCAACTCAGGGAATCGTCAAACACTACTCCCAAATAGGAGAAAACATTGGTCTTCGGTATTGACGAAAGACCGAATTTAAAAGTGAACTGCTTAGCTTTACGAGGTCCCACCTGTATAATGAATGACTTGGAATGATTAAACGAAAGGTCCAAGTCCTTCATAGAAAGGGCAAAAGAATTCAGAAGAAGTTGTAGGCACCGACCTGTCCTCGCCCAAGGACTGCGTCGTCTGCGTATAGGATGACTGGCAGGCTACGCTTGCCTACCTGGGGACAATCCGCATTTGTGGCCAAAAGGGCCTTGGCTAAGGAATTAATATATAGGTTAAAAAGAACGGGTGCTAAAATGCACCCATGACACATCCCTCTCTTGATGTCAAGCTGACTGGACACTTTCAGGTCCTTTGAATAGCAGACAACCGCGGTTGCATCACGGTGAAGATCCCTCAGAAATAAAACGATGTTACTGTCAATGCAAATGGAGGACATCAACTGCCACAGCTTGGACCTATTGACCCAGTGGAATGCTGAGGACAGGTCCATGAAGGCTAGGTAAATGGGGCTGGAACGAGCCACAGTGTATTTGTTCAGAACCATGTACAGGTTTAAACACTGTTCCACAGTTGAACGACCTGGGCAAAAGCCGTTTTGGATATCGGATAAAAGGTTGTTTTCATCAACCCAAGATACAAGTGTGTCAAGTACCATGTGGCCCACCACCTTCACCACGGAGAAATGAGCCTAAAACAATAGGTTCTGTACCGATCTCCCTTTTTAAATGCCGGGACTATATAAAGCCCAAGAATCTGAGCAGCCAACCTGGACTGCAGCATTGATAACAGTTGTGAGGACAGGCACCCAGGTTTCCATGTGGGCGATGTAGAGATCTGGCGGGATTTCATCTGGCACGTGGGCCTTGTTTTTAGACAGACCCAGAATACCGCCTCTCACCTCTTTCATGGTGAAAATAAGTTCTGACTTTCCTTCCACCCTTTCCTGCCCCTCAATTGGAGGGGTATCCGACTGGAAGATACCCTCGATATTATGTACCCAATCGTCCTCTGTGACATGGGCATCTAGTAATTCTAGTATTTAGCATTATTTCCAGATAGAAATGGGCTGTTAATAATGCCCCAGAACTTTGAGCTATTACGCAGTGTACTAGCCTCCACTAAATCGATCCAGGCCTCCTCCTTCAGGGCAGGCTTGCGAGTTGCTAGAGCAGCCTTATATGCTCTTCTTAGTCCTTTGACAGCCACCCGGTCTTGGTGCTTAACACCCAAGGCCTGTCTCAGGTTCCTGGAAGCGTGGGAGCACGCGAGTCAAACCATCGTGGACCTGGTTGCTTACGGCCCCCACCCGGGGCCTGTAGTAACTTCCTTATGACAGTAGACATGGATCCAAATGCACCCATGATTTCCGGAGCACTTGCCTCATCATCGAGACAGGTTCCAAACTCGCTGTGACAGCGAGTTAAAAGGGACTCGTGGAGTAGCTCTGGGACAATACACCCCCACTTTACCCTCCTTCCCGCTTCCACCGCTTTAAGGGGGACACCAGCCCCCCCGCCCACCTTGGTATGTCCGAGTATTCGGGTCTAGCCTGTTAAGACCCAAATGGGGTTGTGGTCACTACATTCACTCGCCTGCACAGAAAAATCGGTAACCAGATAGTAAAAGGGGGTAGATACAAAGGTGAAATCAATAAAGGTCTCACACCCTCTCCCAATAAAGGTGGGAGTAATGTCTGTCTTCCCTGGAGGCAGCTTTTTTATTACAGATGTTAAATCAAATTCAAGCAAGATGGAGTTAAGCTCAATACCCTGGGGAGTATGTTCCGTGTGTAAGCCTGCATGTCGTGCACAGTCCATAGCTTTCCCTCCTCCTTGCCTGATGTCCCCACACATGTGTTAAAATCCCATTAGAAAAATGTAGTGATAACTCTGACTTTTCAAGATGCTATGCTGAAGTACAGACCCCAGCAGAGTTATATTGCCCTCATCCAAGTGTGTAACTCCCGCGTTGTAAAAGTTTACCAGAAGTAGCTTGCTCTTTCCACTGGACAACAACATCACTTGTAAATTGGGAGAGACGTTTAGTGATGTAGCGGAGATGACAAGCACAGCTAGAGAAACAAAGGTGATAAGCCCCCCATTGGCTCTCCCTGACCTGGACGGGGTAGCTGGAATGAAGAGGGTTTTATAGCCATCCAGGTGATAATTATTGTCTACAGCCCAAGTTTCCTGGAGGCATATCACATCAAAACTCCTTCCAAGGGCCAACCATTCGGTGTTCTCAATCTCGCTCTCCAGCCCCGCGATATTCCAAGAAAGAAATTTACACCCTCCATTCACACTCGATGCCTGTTCTGGGGGCGATACATTACCCTGGGATGCGGGTGCCACAGGGTCCGAGGGACCCACACATCGTCAATCGCAATCTTCCAATGAGCTCAGAGGAGTAAACCTATTTGCTGTGCTTACCCCTATCATCCCCTCTGCACAACCCCTATGGCCGACTTCTTGGAGCCGCTCGCGCTGGGACCGTAGTTGGTAATAATTGGGTCTGTAGAAGTATTTCAGCGGGAGTGTCGAGATTGCTGAGTTCCAACACCTGTAGTTAGACTGGGCAACCGTGGTTAAGGTTCGGTTTACCATGACTGGATTGTTAAAATTGATGATAATACAGTCCCCCAGCCTGGATTTCTTGGCGCTACCAACCCACTGTGTCCGGCGCACCATGAGAATTTGGGTTTCCACCCTAAGACCAGGGGCAATGTTGGAATTGAGCTAGTGCACCACCTTATTGTTCAGCTGGTAAAAGTCTTCCTTGGTCCTGGGGTTGAGGCATGGTACTCTAGCTAACACCACAACAAGCAGAGTGGACTCTGGTAGGAGATGAACAGAGCCCAAACTAGGATAATAGTTATTCTAGTCCCCGGGGGGGCATGGCTTCCAGCCCTTCCCACCAATCATTGGAACTGTACAATCCACCCACTTTGAAACCCTGAGATTGCAGAGACTGAAAAGATAGTGAGGTCTGGGTGACCTCCGCCCCCTCCAGTTGGCTGGACGGTCTTTAGGGTCAGTCCTGGCCATAATAGGTGGCGTTGTATCTACTACCATGTGACTAAGCTGCTTTGTGATAGACACTGCTCTGTCTCCTGCCCCCGTGCCACTACCACTGGGACTGGAAATGGTGGTCGAGATCGTAGACCTTGTAGGAGAGATACTTGTGGAGAGAAGGGCATGGTCCCTTGCAAGGAGGGGATTAGTGCAGACAGGTTGCTTTCCAGTGCAGAAAGTTGTATTAGGATGGGGTCCAATTTAGTTCCAAGTGCTGACAGCAAGGCCGCTTTGATCATGTCTAACGAAATAGCATCCAGGTTAGGCACTACTGGGTGGACTGCTGAATGTTCTTTCTGCGTTTCACAAGGGCCCCCAACCAAAGGGCGATTCCTCTTAGCGCCTCCAGGGCGCAACCCATTGCCAGGGGTGATGATAGTGGCTTGCCTACAAATTGGTGACTGGGCACCGACTCACGTGACAACAACTGGTGTAAGGGGGTCGATACCCCCAGCCTGGTCTTGAGGCATATTTTGAGGTATGTCCGCCAAGCCTACTTGAGGGGACTGAGGCTGAGAATGGGAACCAGAATATGGAGCAACAGAAGAAACCACTAGGGAAGGGTGGGAAGGTGAGCGAGATAATCGTCTAATAGCCAATTCCATCTACTTGTCCAGAACCCCAGCAGCCTGCTGCAAAAAAAATCATATGTATGACTTTTATGGTTTTTTTGTTTTTTAAAACCGGATACACTTTGTTGAATCCCCAGTGTTTAGAAGAAACATAGATTAGACAGTAATGGATCTTAAAGTAAGCCTTTTCTGCCTGCTATTGCTGCATTTGGTGAGCCATGTTTACACAGGCTGTAACTTGACTGGTTTGAAATATATTCTTAGGCATCACTATCTCCTTTGAGTGTTTGGAAACTGGCTCTGTTAAAGTAGAGAGTGCTTTAAAAAATCGTTGTGAACCCCGCAACAAGGTGTTTCGTTCACAGAGTTGGGCAGCCACAAACCTCAACAATTGATTCCTGGCTTGACCTCTTTGCCAAAATATTGTGGTTGAGAACTCTCTATTAAAGGTCTGGGCAGCTCGCACTCAGTGGCATTTCCTTGATAAGAGCAGTCCCGGTCTCACCATCACAGACAGTGACATCCACGTTGTGTAACAAACAAGATGGAATCTATAAAACCAGGAGATTTGTTTTTCAGCCTCCGCTTGTAACAAATTGTGTTCTCAAGAACTACTCTTTGTTTTTAACAGTTACAGGAATAACTTAAATCAAACTAAACATTTGAAGTAAGTTTGTGATTGAAAAACTGGACTATAACATTGAGTAGTCTGAGATGCATACTTCGTATCATCCCACTTGCACCATACAGCAAGCAGCAGCTAAACCGCCACCCAACTGATTGGCCATCTTTAAACACTGTAAAAACGTGCATGTACACGCTGGGGCTGCCAGCTGCATCCCGCTTATGTTGTAGGTCTTCTCTGCCGTGTTTCGTTAACCAGAAGCGTGGAGAGAAGCCACAATGATTTTTTTCGTTCTTCAGAAATCGAACATGGAGTTTTGAAACTTCTAATGAATATATGAATCTTTTACTTATACTTTAAGTTATTAGACTCTAAGAGCCAGATGTAGGTAAATAGTATTTACAGATTCTAAAATACCGAATTTTACTGATTCGGTATTTTAGAATCAGTAAATGCTATGTAGGTAAATATTCGGTAAAAATTACCGAATCGTTAAGATTCAGTATTTACCGAATCGATATTTACAGATTCGGTAATTGCCATTCATTCCTATGGGCCTGGAGGCCAAAAACAAATGCAGTCTACACCAGAACTCATAGAACCCCTTCAATAGCAGTTCTACCTGATATACCAAAACAGTTACAGAATGAGTATGGGGAAGGACCTGCCCTGAACTTAGGGATGAAACTGATAGAAATGTTTCTGCGGTATCGACCAATATGTTAAGTAATATAAAAGGGGAAGCAGCAGCATCGGCAACACAGCAATGCCTGAGGGAATTCACTCCTGCACAGCAGGAATGGGAATTACCTAGACTTATCGAGGAAACCTTTGCTACGTTAGACAGAGATAATTTGGGAGCCAGATCTGGGAAAACACAATTATTTAATTAGTTTATTTTTTTGTGTTTTGTAGAGCGCAAACTTGATCTGTTAGGATATCACAGTGCTTTACAGAAATTATAGGATTGTACAAAAAGACTTAGAATCAAAAGAGTAAAAAATCAATTAAGAGGGGGCGGGTTGCAGAATACATAACAGGTTTCTTAGTGGGGTGACTAGGTAATCCAAAGGGAGGCAATAGCCAGATTTATATCAGGGTCATAGTGGTGGTTGAAGCCAAAATTTAAACGAGGAATTTGCCCGTAAGTAAGGTTTGGTATCCTTTTTGAAACGTGACAGAGAAGGGATTCTTCTGATGGCGGGTGGGAGAGAGTTCCATATTCTAGGAGCGGCCACAGAGAAAGCACGATTGTAAATTTTTTTCCAGAAAGTGATCAGGTTGCAGCAGAAGATCTCTGGTGTACCGGGAGTTTCTGAATCCTCCAGAAAGTTAAGAGTAATTATTGTTGAGTTTCTATCTAGGACCCTAATTAGATATTCCCGATTTATGCCCTTGTATGGTTATAATAAATAATATCCTTATAAAGGCATAAGAATCATATCCATATTTAGTAATAGCCCATGCAGTCCAAATACGGCAAGGCCACTCCCCTAGACTCCTAGAAAGTACAACGCGTTCTTTAAACAAACCAAGCCTCCAGCAGCCTGGGAATTCCCCCTGCTCTTGTTTTGGCTTGCACAAGAACTCCTAGAGTCCAGAAAGAACTGTTAGTTCTTAGTGACATCTTATGTCCAACCTTACGTCAAACCCGGCACCTTTCAGGTATAAATATACCAACGTTGCCTTAAGCAAACACACGGTGGTTTGGAACAGAGTGGCTATCTACTTGCCCGGAAGCCCAGCTGATGCGAGAGCCGAAGGAAGCCGCCCCTCCCTTTTGACGCACTGAGAGAGACGCTGTCTTTTTCTCCAGCCGAGAAAATCCAGCTCCGGTGTTTCCAGTCACCCTTGCGGGTTGCTGGGAGATCGAGTCCTGAGAGAGAGATACAAGACCTCCTACATTCTATTACCAAGGTACGGAGCTGACTAAACCCTTAAGAGAATTCTTGATTCAGATTCCTTGGCAAAAAACCAACTTAACTTAAACTGCAACTTATTTACTCCTTCCCACGTATTAGGCTTAGGTCAGGTACACCGGGGTAGGCGTAGCTTAGAAGCACCAGTTGAGTATGTTAGTCAATGTTTTTATGTATGTATATATTTTATCCATTTTAAAGTATCATATGGCTAAGAAACCATATCAAAGCTTTTACAGTATTATTTCATAATACTCATTTTACTGTACGTACTTTCCTTTATGATAAGTATTGCAATTGTGGCAATTCATTTCTCTTGCATGAGAAAGAAGACTGCTCTATAAATAACACCTTTTATTGAAAATGCCTGTCTCTCTATTTCTCTGCACTCAGGTGAAACTAAGTATGCACGATTGACTTAGTGAAATAGCGGTCTATTGTTTTCACACGACTCTAGAGATACACTCTTTATTCTGAGGGAGCAAAGTTGTCATGTTTATGCGGTTGTCAGAAACAAATCCCTTCTTGGCTAAATCAAGAGAGTTAACTCTTTCCTGAACATTCGAGAAGGTTTCTAGTGACCTCTGAGCTAGATGGCAAAATGAATTAAGTCTAATATAGTCAGTAGAGACCTAGTCAACCTCAGTCCTACTTCTACACTGCTGTCAATATTATTCCAATGCGCAGAGCCTATTGGGAATATAGGAACAACACTACATTGCTCCCAACGTTTGGTAAGGCGATAATCTAACGCAAGACACTAGAGTAACTCAGTCATGCTTTTTCACACAGAACCCTTTTTCCGTAAAAACTCCAAAAGACGTCTGGATTAGGTAAAAGGTTAATATCCGCCAAAACTTAGTAGGAAGAGATTCCTATGTATAGTTTTTGGTTTAGTCAACGTTGAAGGAAACAGTGTTCCAAAATATTGTGCACCTAATCTTTGTTTCCTTGAAACTTGATCTGCAACAAAAACCTTTCAGTCAGTAAAATGCCGGAAGGTGATGAAGAAAGATGCTTTAGCGTCTCCACTGTTGCTAGATGACACGACTCTCCAACAGAATGACCCGAATGCTATAATCATTCTGGTAAATGTAAGAAGAACTATAACTAAAAAACGTATATAAAATGGAGTATCATCACGAGGTGGTACAGTCATATTAGTGGTAGAGGCCCATGAATATCGGCAGACAGAGGTATTCTATTCATGGATACACTTTCCAGCAGCACACGCTGTAACACACAAATTCCACTATTACAAAATAGAGGAACCTCCGGATGAATACGCTCCTTTCGAGGACGTTGAAATCCTATTAACTTACCAAGAGCACCTGCTCTGGTTTAATGGCACCCTAAAACATCAAAATCACATCACCAGGCTCGGTCCACTAGGTAGCCCAGGAGCCACGTGGCCGCTTCTAGCCAGCTACACACCACATCCAGACATTGAAAAAATGTCAGACCGGGAACTTTTAGCTCAGCTAAAACTACTAATTAAAATACATAGACAATTGGTCCAATATGTCACGCGGACTTCAACAGTCCAACCAGCAATAATAATTCCACAGACCACCCCTCACCAGGGGAACACAAATAAAATCACACCACAGAATATACAATCAGCCATTGACAAAATACCCGCAAAACGGGAACAAATTCCATTCTGGTTAGCACAAAAAATCACTCAAATAGAGGCAGTATTTCCTGATACTACTCCTACTGAAAAACACAGAATTCTTCCAATGGGGATCGCACCACATGTGGAGGACTGTGAGACTTGGGGAACAGTCTTTGCTTCGATATACACAAAAACACATGGTGTTCCGTCCATGGCGGTAATACCAGATGTACTAAGATAGATTCAAAATGAATACGGTCCAGAACCTGCTTTAACTCTGGGTATGAAATTACTGAAAGACTTCAAGCAGGTCTCAGCTATATTACTAGCCAACATAAAAGGAGAAGCAGCATCTGTGGCGATCCGCCAGACATTGAAAGAAACAGATATAGCAGAACAACGATTTGAACTTGCCAGAATCATAGAAAAATCCTATGAAGAACTAGGTAGAGATAGTTTGGGTGGGAAACCAGTAAAACCCCAACTAACTGAAAATCCTGAAAAAACCTTTATTAAAAGTAATGTGAATACTCCAAAAAAGAGTTGGGATGGTAATAAACAATCCACTCCCAGAGAAAAACGATTCCAGTCCAGAGGAAGGTCTCCTCAACGGAGAGAAAGATCTCCGGACCGAGGAAACAAGTCTCCCCAGAGGCAACCCTCTGAGAAAAGATACAACCTTAGAAATAGGGATAATTTGAGAAATTGATATACGTCCCTCTCGATCTTTTCAGACTTCCTCACAGAAATCGGAAAGAAGAGGACGGTCAGAACACAAAGAAGAGCACTTCAAGTCCAAAGACAAGGAACCTGCTCATCAAAGTAAAAAATTACAATATCCAAAAAAGAAGGTAGCCAGTATTAAAATTAAACATGCCGAGGATACTGAGGACACAACTGAAAAACGGAGAGTGGGCCCAGACAATGCTAGACAGCGCAGCAGAAGTGACCATAGCTCGCAAGATCCTGATGAATCTTCTGGAGACAGTGGACACAAATGAATACATTCCGGTGGAAACTGCAGACACCAGAGCTAGCAAACCTCATAAATTATACGAAATAAGATTCCGTATAGAGGGAGACAAAAGTAGGAAAGTAAGGGGTCTCTTTTGGGATAACCTTTCGAAAGGCTATGACATTCTGTTAGCTGAGAAAGACTGGCCACCAGAGAAATGATTATGCCTGCCTTCTCTAATCATATTCCAATTCATAAAAAATACACATTTGCAAGAAAATGGGCAGTGGCCTAAGCTCCTGCATTATATAAAAATCATGTAGGATGGGATGAGGATTCTCCTCACCACAAAATCCAGTTAAAAAATGAACCCACTGCACAAAGGCAGTACCCAGTTAAACAAGAAGCTAAAAAACAAGTCAGGGAGATCTTAGATCAAAGTGAATACCAGGGTGTGATTGAAACATGCACCTCACAAATGAACAATCCTTTGTTTCCTGTCTCCAAGCCAGACGATTCATATCGTCTAGTTTTGGACTATAGACACCTAAACTCCTGCTGCAAGACATTTGCAGTACAAAACTCACACAGTGCAGCACTAATGAATAACATTGTGCGCAAAAAATATAAAACAACATTAGACATCTCTAATGGATTCTTTTGTCAAAACATTGCACCTGAAAGCAGGTATTTGACCGCTTTCTCAATAATGGGGTCACAAAAACACTTCTTTCGACTCCCACTGGGATTCAAGAATAGCCCAGGATTATTCTCAGCAAGGGTAACAGAGTTACTACAAATATATGATGATGAGGCATTATCTTACTTCGATGACATCTATCTCACAGATGATGACCTGGAGACTCACTTGAAAAGAGTGAACACCATAATACTTGGGTTTGCAGCTGAAGGGTACAAATTCAACTTTAAAAAGTCACAAATTGCTCATCTAACTGTCCTGTTTTTAGGATATGAATTATCAAGTGAAGGCAAGAGCCTAGCAGACAACTTCTTAGAGAAGTGCGCTGTACTCCAAGCACCAAAAACGCTGAAGAACTTACAATCATTACTAGGTTTCCTGAATTTCGGACGAACATACATTCTAAATTATGCAGAGAGAGTTAAACCTCTCTATGAATTAATAAAACCTGATTTCAAACCAATAAATTGGACACAGAAACACACTGAAATTTTAAGATCATTGCAAACAGACATGTTAGCTAAAACAAAATTGCAAACTCGCGAAAACATACGCAACCTTGTAATCCGAGTCATCCCAGGAAGATGCGGATTCACGTACCTGACCTCTAATGAGGGAGAAACGGTACCAATAGCTTACAAATCACACTTGTACACACAAGCTGAAATGAAATTCAGTTCAACTGAAAAAATTCTAATAGCGGTTCAGACTGCTGTAGCAAAAGCGAGAGCCCTAGCACAAGGTAAACGAATAATAATCGTTACACCAGTACCAGCTCTAGAAGCGGTAACAAAGGCAAGCATTCCGAATGCTAAAGCACTACATCCGAGATGGATACAATGGGTTAATTCTCTTGCTGCAACAGACGTGGTATACGAATTTGATCCTAATTTGAAAACACAAGAATTTCTACAATATGAATATGAATGTCCTCCGCCAACCGAAATCCTACCTCTTGAACATTACGGCTGTATAATATATACAGACGGATCAGCACAACCCGCAGTTTGGGGTAAACAAGCTTACAGTGCTGCGTGCGCGATTGTTAAAGGTCGTTGGCACGAAGGGAAATTTAGACCACTGGTCACTAAAACGCAATCTCTGGGAGATTGTACAGCTCAGCGAGCTGAACTACTAGCATTTAGGATGGTGCTTGAAAATACCGATCGCGAATTCCCCACACTCATAGTGTGCGATTCATATTACTGCGTACAGTCTTATAATGAATACTTGCAGAACTGGGTTCAAAACGGTTTCAAAGACGCAAAAGGTGGCACAATCAAGCATAAAACGCTTTGGGAACAAGTAGTTCTTTTACAGAAAGAACTACAAAAGACTCACGTGATACATACACTGAGTCATCAACGTGATGGCGTTCACGTTGCGGGGAATTCATTGGTTGATGAAGCCGCGAAGGCAGCTGTGCAAACGGCTTCCGTAGCTGCTATCACCCGGTCAAAAACAAAAATAGACAGCCAGATACTGCAAGCTGTCAGTGCTACAGTGAAGAATGAGATAAAATCACTCCCGAAAGGCTTTCCAGTAAAGTACTCATACATAACTGATGCGAATAACGTTCCATTTCCTCGAATCCCTGGAGTGGGGGATAGGGCAATTCCAAACATGGAACATAGGTTAGGATTAATTACAGCGGCACACGAAGGGCTAGCTTCTGCACATGCTGGTGTTTACGCAACAGTATCGTTATTAAAACAGAGATACTGGTGGCCGCGCATGAGAAAACAAACTAGGAACTATGTTCTAGAATGCGCAATATACCAAAGGAGGAAAGTTTCAACCGTGAAACGACCAGCACAGATGCCCCTTCTAATCTCAGATAAACCATTAGCGTGTATTTACCTGGACCTCTGTGGTCCCTTACAAAGGGATGGTAACTATAAATATATCATGGTCTCAATGGATTCATGCACAAGATTCATTTGGATGTGGCCCCAGCGCTCGGCTGACGCCAGAACTGTTATAAAAGATTTGCGAGACTATATCGGCACATACGCAATTGGCATGCTACATTCTGACCAGGGTTCTGCTTTTAGCTCTCGAGCTTATAAAGAGGCCATGACCAGCATGGGCATTACATTGCGGTATTCTTGTCCCTTCCATCCTGAGGGAAACAGGATTGTGGAAAGAAAAAACCGAGACATAAAGCAATCTATAACGGCAAAGGTATTAGGTTCGGGGGAGGGGTGGGTCAAACATTTAACAAGTGTCCAACGTAGTCTTAATAATCTGCCAAGAAATTCTCTAAAAGGTTTCAGTCAGTACGAACTATTGTTCAGGACTAAAATGGATATCCAGAACCTTGATAGTCAGACTTCAGTGGTAGAAGGAAAATGCTTTGATATCAAAGATCATTTTGGCTATTTTACAGGACTTAAATGAAACGAGAAAAGACCTGAGCAACATAAAGTTGAAACAGCAGCCAACAGCCACTGAAGAGATACCACCTGTCCCAGCAAGGCCTGTCTGGATTCAAAAGATTGGGGATCTGGTCAGAGAGAAAATCGCGGTGAAGAAGGGATTTGGGCCTTCTTACAGAAAATCAGTACCTGTCTTAGCTGTCAACAGAACAAGATCAGTTGTACTACCGCCCCTTGCTGGTAAAAAGGAGACGAGTTGTACCCATCGACCTGGTTAAACCACAATCATGTGGCCAATAATAAGTAGTAGGCCAAGTGTACTCCCAAGAACTAGAAGAACGCCAAAGTTTGCTACAATACAAGAGGTTCAAACTGAGAGACTAATCACATTTGATAAATCTACAGTGAATCAACAAGGACTATGCAACAAAGCCATGGAACTTATGCCTCTTAAAACCCAAATTGCAACAGTTTGTCAAGAAACACCTGTCTACAACGATGTAGCCTCAGACTATGCTAATGAAACAAAGAAAATTCCAAAAGCAAATGAAAATCCGGAAGCAATTCCAACAATTGACAGAACTGCATCAGGCTACTTCATCAATTTCGATGATTTTTCTGAGGATCCTAGCAAACCTGAAGATCAGCCAACTACAAAGACTTTTAAAGAAAAAGCAAAAGAACTCTTTCATCAACTCAAAGAAACCTATCTGATTTCTCCATGGATTGAATTTTGGTTTGTGCTAGGTGTACTTTTCCTCCTGCTTTGGCTCATCGTGGTACAGTGCTTGGGACATTTAATTGAGGGAAAATATAGTACAATGGACACAGCAAGTCAGAACATCAACTTGGTCCTAAAGCCACACAAGTCATCCCACATCGAGAAAAGAGAACTATCATAAGTAAATTTCACAGCCAATCCAATACCCGGTGGGGTAGCTTGGGACAAAACAGATTACGAAATTTATGGTCCGGTCGAGCTCTTGAAGTATCCACATCAATTCAAGGTTTCATTAAGTGACTTTGTAAAACCGAGCACATTCTCTGATGATTGGGACTTTGAAAGTATTAATGATATGATGTCAGATTTGGTTATGTCAGCAAAATTTACAGAACATAATTATTTACAGGGTTCATCAAATTATGAACAGATGTACTGCTACAATCACTATGCTAACCATTATTTGCATACATCTGCTCAACCAAGAAATGTTTTTAATTATAATCAATGGGAACATTGTGCAACTCCACCAAAAGGCTGTTCAAAAACATTTTATGATAAATTCCCATACTTCTCAGGGTTTAACACAAGTGATGCAGAAACATTTTATTTCAAACTGTTAAATAGGACAGGAATGAAAACCATGCTGACAAACACTAAATTAATCTATTCAGAAACATTTTTCGAAAAAATGAATACATTTGGTTTTGATTTTTGGAAAAATAACATTGAAACAAAAACCATCTGGGGTACCAGAGATTGGCAGGTCCAGGGTATAGAATCATTATTTAGAGCCTGCATGATCCCAGAACAAATTATATTCTTGAATGACACAATTCAACAGACAACCTGTCTTGGCCTAGCCAAAATTAAAGACTTAAAAAAACCGTCTATTCCAAAGCCAACACCTGACAGTAATAGCACTACAGATGTTGAGATAGACATATCCCATATTTTTAACCAAAACAGAACACATACTGATTGGAAAAAAATGGTTGATCTGGCCCACAGACACAAATAACTGTCAAGATAGATTCCTGAACAAAATACAGGGGTTGAAATTGACCAGGCCAGACCCTAGATACTCCCAGAGACAACATCCAGGGATAGTTACAACATACAGTGTAGGAAAACTCTGCTACAGACATCCACACTGGCAGAAATTAAGCAACACTTGACTTTACCTAAAGAAGGTGCTGACTTGCGTGATTTCATAATGGGACCACGCAAACAGCGTCAAAAACGTTTCATAGCGGCCAGTATATATGCGGCATACAACGAAGCTTGGAAAGAAACACAAGTTGAAACAGCAGAAAAAATACGAGAAATTGACCGTATTACTTTCTGTAGTGGACAATGGGTTAATGACTCTGTCTTCCAGAATATACTCACTGGACGGTATTGTATCATCTGCAATTGATATAATAGAGCAGGACTTACTAATGTTACAACACGGTCAGTCCCAACTACATTCTATTGTACAGCTTGGCTGGACGTTACAAAATCTGCGTTCAGGCTACGTGCCCTGGCGTTTAATCAACACAACGTCATTATTCTCTATCTTTAACCTTACTGATACACAAATCAGCTTGGCACAAAAAGGAGCGGAATATAAAATTCTGAGCATTGAAAAACTTGAGAGATTACCATTGACAATGTCAGAACGACCTGTCATTGAATGGATAATACACGGAATCATATCTATTCCAATAACAACTTTCCGATTTAAATACTGCCAAGAGTATATACGAGCAGGCCAGTATGAAAGGTTGGGTAAAGGATACATTAAGTCATCATGGAAATTACCTTACACACACATGTTATAGTGAAAAAGGACAGAATGTATTTCTTAGTGGTAATAATTGTAAAAGATCACTAAGTGGTATACTTCTGTGTCAGGGTATAAATCTACATGGGGCCTGTGAGGGGACTTCAAATAACCTTTCATGCCACCAGCATGGCATACCTGCAACTCGAAGAGAGCCATTTTTTAGACGGTTTTCTAACGGGAGCTACATTCTAATAGTGGACCACAGATGTTGTGGCTTGGTGCCAAGAAAAGCTTATCTAGTAAGCGTCACTTCCATGGTCACTTGTTGTATGGAAGTATTGTTTCCGAACAGCACTCCAGACAGGGAGGGAAAAATTTGGCCCATTTTGAATATCTCTTCTATTCCAATTGATACTTTAAGCAGAATGAAGTCTGTTCTTCTACAGACGACTGTGCCCTTGACGTCATCAAAAGAAATGTATGATCTTCAAGTTGCAAGGACAACGGCAGAGATACATAAACTTTTATCAACAAATTGCCCGTTACATTTCGTGGAAATGCTAAGCCAAATCCTAAACATGTCCGATACGAATGGTATCCCACATGTATTTAAGACAATTTTTTCGGGACTGTTAACACCCTTCAAAGCAGTCCTGGGCATCTTTCCTAATTTTGTCCATTCGATCTTTGGCGGCCTTCCACTCCTGTTGGGACTCGTAGCAGGCATTTTATTTTTGATCCTCCTGCTTCGTTATGGCAAGCCATGTCACAGACAAGACTCCAGCAACAATGGAAGAATCGATCCTAGCTATACGCTATCGGGACCGCATAACTAAAGTCCTTGGATTAAGAGATCTGAATATGACCTGTTTTTTTTTCATTCAGACCCATCTGGCAGAATTGTATCTTACCTGTGTTAAGATGTATGCTGTGCGGAGAAGAATGCGTGTTAGACGTCTGTCTCACACTACAATCAGAAGTAACATTGGATACAGATACCTTGCTAAATCCTGTAACGGCTCATGCATCGTGTTGTCCCCAGCGGTTACCTATCCTGATGACGGCATTTGTGGAAACTTCACCACTGCGATTAAAGGGTAGTGAAGTGCAAGATGAGAGCAGCATCAACCAGGTACGACCTTCTGTGAGCAATGCTGATCAATACATCGATGGAAGCAATCATGCTCAAGACAGCATGGTAGCGGCATTTTCCAACTTGGTCGAACTTTCACCTTAAGTGGTAAACTGCTTTTTTGAAAGTCTGTCTGGAATGATGTTCTCCCCTGAACAGAAAGAATAACTTTAAAGCAAACAAGCACACAGCGTTCCCTGAACTCTGAATTTGGCCTTCGGCTTTGAAAAACAAAAGCTACTGAAAATATTTGGAACAATTTTTCTTCTTCCCCTGAAAAACGAAATTATTTTTTTCCCGATTCCAAAATATTTATTTTTAGGAACTCTAGAGACAATATATTACCTCAGCCTCTAGCATATTTACAAATACTGTATTTATATGTGATGAAATGGTCTCACACTTCTTTTCTGTATTAAGAGCCATTTCATGTGTAATTTCGCAAAATCATCCCGCTGATATATATATGCATCCTATTTTTATGAATGATTACTCTGCTTGAAAAACGTACAGTACCTATACTCATTTTCATGTATTTCGCATACACCATTTCAAATGCAAAATATGTATTTTGGGGTGGATCGGAATACACGTGCACCTTTAGATATGTTTACTATTGCTTAAATTTTAGTAATGATGGACATTAATTCGTGGAGTGGGTGTAGTGTGTTTATCTAGGGACCTGAATCGATATTTCTATTGTATGCCCTTGTCCGGTTATAAATCAATATTATCCATACAACGGCATAAAAACCATATTCATAATTCAGTCGTAGCACATGCTGTCACATTAAGCAAGCCTACTCCTCCAGCCCCCTAGAAAGCACACCGAGTTCTCTAAACAAACCAAGCCTCCAGCAACCTGGGAAATCCCCATTGCCTTTGTTTTGATTTCGTCCGAGAACTCCTATAAAGCACTGTAAGAACGACCAGTTCTTAGTGACATCTTTATTGACGTCTTATGTCCAGCCTTACGTCAAACCCGGCACCTTTCAGGTATAAATATACCAACGCTGCCTTAAGCAAAGACACGGTGGTGGTGAATCTGGAGCAGCTATCTACTTGCCCAGGAGCCCAGCTGATGCGAGAGCCCACGGACGCTGCCCCTCCCTTTTGACGCGCTGAGAAAGACGCTGTCTTTTCTCCTGCCGAGAAAATCCAGCTCCGGCGTTTCCAGCTTACCCTTGCGGGTGACTGGGATATCGAGTCCTGAGAGAGAGATACCAGCCCTCCTGCTTTCTATTACCCAGGTACTGAACTCACTAAACCCTTAAAGAGAATTCTTGAGTCAGATTCTTGGCAAAACAAACTTAACTTAAACTGCTACTTACTTACTCCTTCCCACGTATTAGGCTTAGGTCAGGTACACCGGGGTAGGCGTATTTAGAAGCACCAGTTGAGTACGATTAGTCAATGTATATATGTATGTATATATTTTATCTATTTTAAAGTATCATATGGCTAAGAAACCATATCAATGCTTTTACAGTATTATTTTATAATCCTGCTTTTACTGTACGCACTTTACTTTACTATAAGTATTGCAGTTGTAGCAATTCATTTCTCTTGCATGAGGAAGAAGACTGCTCAATAAATAATACCTTTTATTGAAAACACCCGTCTCTCTTTTCTCTGCAATCTGGTGAAACTAAGTACGCACCTTGTGACTGAGTGAAATAGCTGTCTTTTGTTTTCACACGACTCTAGAAATATACTCTTAATCAGGGAGAGAAAAGTTGTCATGTTTTATGGTTGTCAGAAACTAAATCCCTTCTTGTCTATCCAGGGAGGTTAAACAGCTCCTCGCTTATTCGAGAAAGTTTCTAGTGACCTCTGAGCTGGCTGGCAAAAACTTAAGTCTAATATAGTCAGTAGAGACCTAGTTAACCTAAGTCCTACGTCTACTCTGCTGAATATATTATTCCAATGCGCAGAGCCTATTGTGACTATAGGAACTACACTACAAATACACTTTAGAAAGACATTTTGTTTATAACTCACTCATCTTAAATCGACAAGGTCTGTGGTGCAGAGCAGAGTGCAGTAGCGCAATGCTGTCTTTTAATGACAACTGGTCACAGTGTGACCGGACAGGTGTGCCCCAGCACCGGGCCGGCAGACAATTAAGTAATAGACCCTGCTTTAGCCAGCCTTTGCCAACTGGGCTCCTCTGGGTACTCACTGGCAATCAATCAGATGCAGAGCAAATATGCACGGCAGGCCACTCTGTCCCACATGGGACCCGGCCAAAATATGATGTGAGGCCCCAACAACATGGATGTTCTTCGTCAGCTACTGAAGTAATTAAAATGAAATAGTCAACAGTCTGCTGACTATCGGACTCGACAGCTGAGCATCGAAGCCTCAGGCGGAGGCGCAAAACATACATAGGTCACAACCAAGGTGCACGCTATGTCAATCTTTATTTAAATAATGACTCGACACTAAATCAGTCACCCCGAGAGCTGCGATTGTCCAGGTCAGCGCGCAGCTACCAGCCCAACCCCACAGCCACCAGCATGGTACAGATGATGTCGCAGGCAGCTGAAAATGAAGTACTCGCACAAAGAAAGTCTTCAGCTGTAAACGCAGGGCAGGCAGGCGAAGATAACCCACATGTTAAATAATATAACCACATTTTACAAGAGTGAGGATATCTCACTCTACTTACTTTGAGAGGTGAGCTTCAGCGGCTGCAAACTGGTACAGGCCCGGTCTTCTCGTGAAAACAACCGGCATGAAAATTCAACAGCCGAGTGTATTATGGGATCTAGAAGTCACGGCGCCTTTCCTGTGCTTGAGGTTAGTAGGTCAAGTTTGCTGCTGCTAGTGCCGGCCGCTTTTGCAAAAATCGGGCAAGACCGCGGCTCCTGTCTTCTGTTCAGTGTGAGTCTCCTGCTGTTTACCCTATTGAAGCACCCTGTGCCCCCCCGGGCCCCGGCCAGGAGGTATATGCTGATTGTTAGGCTCAGCTCAGCTGTGGGACCCCGGGGGCGGCGGAGGGTTGTTCACCTAATCAGTGCTCTCCGCTCACATTTCGAAAAAATATGATTACTGCGTGGTCTCGTTTTTTGGGCTGCAGTCAGAGTGGCGAAATGTGCACCGGCGGGACTTTCGCACGCAGGAAGCAGTGCAGATAATGTAACATTGTAGGACTAGAGCAGATATTTAACTGTTGAGCTGCTGCTGCTCGAGTCGCAAGTGAAGTCTTCTGCAGCCCGGGGCACACAAAGGTGGCGCCGGCGCGGCCGCCTTTATAATTTATTTGGGGACACTGTGCTCGTTCCCAAGTAAATGATAAAGGAGGCCGCAACAGGCGGCCGCCTCAAAAAGAGTGCCGCCTAGGGCGGACCGCCCCCCCCCTAGCTACACGGATGTTCCTGCTCGTCCTCCTTTCCTGATAAACTGCAGGATCTTCTGGGTCACATCACCTCTATAATAATAATAATAATAATATTCCACAAATTTTAAAGCGCACAATCACCCGTTAGGGTCTCTAGGCGCTGGGGGCCGTCGGGAAGATTAAGCAGGCTATTGCCCAGAGTCACATGGTGCTGGGCTAACCTGCTGCCGGAGCCGGGGATCGAACCGTGATCCCCAGATTCCAGCGTCAGTCGCCCTGGCCGCAGCGCCACACCTCTAGATAACCCTCTATCTGGATGGGTTATCTTATTTATTGAGTTTCCTGTTATCAACGTCTTCTCACAAGTTCTAGTTTACACAGTATCTTGGACTCTGCTGAGTCGATAAACTTCCATACCTGTTATATGCTCATTGTATATGAAAAATCAATAAAGAATTGAGGTATTAAAAAGACACAGGAAGTGGTGTCACTTAACATTTGACTTTGACAATTCCAAAGGAAGAGACATTACTGAATTTATAGATATGATCAGAACAAATGTAAAGTGATAAAATTAACAACCAAGTCTCACTAAAATAGACATTCAATTTAAAATTCTACTAAACTGTGTGCAGTACTCATGGTGAAATATGAGAAAGTAGTAACGTGTGAAGTTCTAGTTTATCCCCATAGTTTCGAAGAATGGGCCAGGTTTGAGTGAGACCTCAGCACGACCCCCAAATGTGTTAGTGTCACTCGTGATGGGTGACGCTTGAGGGCTCTGATGTATGCACGTCCGAACTAATGTCGCTGTCGAGGCATTCAAGGCTGCTTGCATGACAATGCTACAAATAGTTGACGCACTCACTAATCAACGATGTACTGATGCCGAGCATACTATGATATAGGGGCCTCTGTGAAGGAGAACAATATTTTCGAGTAATTAAATGCCCCTCCTCTGTTCTTCAGACCAGTAACACCCACTCATTTTCATGATACAATGCAAACTGTGTGAAAAATTTCTGGTTCATACTTGATATCTCTATCTTAGGAATGAGTTGTTTCAAAGATAAATTGCTTTTTTTTGTCAGTGAATCTTTGTTGAGAGAGGATGGTGGTTATTGTAAAGAAAACAACTAAGCCTGGAAGAGACCGCTATCTTAATAATTAAGAAGACAGTTGTGCTCTTAAATCAGAAACTCAAGACCTAATTAGGGCATACATTTCAGTATTGTTCGAAGATATAAAACTGTATCAAATATAAGGAATAAGCGACAGACACAGAAAAATTGGAAATAAACTGTTCCTTTAATTGTCGCTTTGACACATGACTAAGGATCCCGGTTTTCCGTTTAAACTGATTTTTACATATAAATACAGACGGAAAACGTTTTGGTTTTTGTCTGTATTTATATATAAAAACGGGAAAATACTTATAAAACAAATGATCCTCCTGCCTCTGTGCTCCTCTGTAAGATCCGAGTCAGAGGTGCACAGGGACGGTGCTGCCCTGAAACTGCTCCAGAGAGGGGGAAACTGAGAGCGCCGTGCCTGCAGAGACACTCAACCACCCCTCACAGCAGTAGATCACGCAAGATAATCGTCGGAGCAGTCCAAGCAGCCGATGTCCATTAAGAGGTGTGAAAACACCCCAGGACATTGTCTGCAGCTCCAGCAACATTTTGTTTTGTGTTGTATGGGAGGGGGAAGGAGGTGGGGGTGCTGGGGGCCGAAATGCCTTCAACATCTATTAGCACAAAGCTTTTAGGGTTCAGAAGAACTTCACCCTTTTTCACTTTTATTTGTAACCATTATTTTATGTTTAGTACACAGACAAGGCATGCGCACACTGTCATGGCACCAGTCAGTGCAGGCAGGAGCAGGGGCTCTCTGATGCAGAACTATAAACATGGACATTCCTTTCCTGTGCTGACAATGGTGATTTTCATCCTCCCCTTAAAAAATGGCATTTTTGGAACCGTACCGATAGTGGGTAATAGAACAACGACCCAGGTTCATTTGACTGATAACTGAAAACGATTGCAAGGCAGCAGTGCAAACAAACACGAATGGGTTTATCATTGGTTTCGCGGTTCTTTGGGTGAGTTGATACCCGATGTCCCAAAATTCATTATCAAATGTTTAGGATTGGAGAAGTCTAGTGTATTCTGTTTGCTTCTTTGCTAATATTATGCCTGGGGAGAACGTTTTTATACTTTTTGTTTCGACATTCCACCTTACAGCTGATATACATTTAAAGTAAAGTTGCTTTTAGGGGTCAGAAGAACTTCACCCTTTGTCTTTTATTTTTAACCTTTTTTTCTTTAGTTTAGTACACAGACAAGCCATGCATGCGCACTGTCCTGGGGTCTAGTCTGTATATGGTATACTTGGCCTGTGGTTCAACGAAAGTAAAAGTGCGTGGCTCGTCACAATGGCCGCTCGGGTGCCTTTCCTCGCCTCAGCCCTCTACCCTTGCTCCCCCCATCCCCTCCCCTCTCCTTCCCTTCCAGCACTCGTGTAAAACAAGGAAGAGAACAACAGCGCTCCGAAATAGGACACTGCCAGACTGCGAAGACACTGACAAATAAGGCTGCTTTTTATCACTCTGTGCTTTTCTTTCCGCTATCACACTAGTTGGTAATGTACAATGGCCGCTCAGGTGCCTCTCCTCGATTCTTGCACTGGTCTGTGCCTTACACTTGTGCATTAATTGCTAAGCTGCATATCCAAAAATAGTATTTATGTATGGACGGCATGTTTTCAAAAGGGACATTTTTACATTAGACGTGTTTAAGATGTTTCATGTACACCACGTTTTGTAAACACTCTTCAGAAAGTTGTTATGGTTCAAGGGGACATGTGGTTAAAAAGTGCAGCGCATTCTTAACAATTAGAAAGGGCAGAGCTTTCCCACGAAAACCTATACATTTAATCCATATATTCCATTTAGAGGCATGGTGCAAGAAGCCCACAATATTCAGGGAGGCCCCATTTCTTTAAAGGCCTATGAATATCTGAGATATGGGATGCTGTGGGGACCCACATATTAGACAGGGAATGATCTGATATTCTTCAAGCAGACACTCTCTGTGATGGTCGATTAAATAAGAGTAAAAGAGGTAGTAATGTGTTTACATTTTGCAAGACAGCTTCGCAAATGGGACCTAATCAAAATCACGAATTAATGCATCTTTTCTTAGAGGACAGGGAAGAAATTGACTCCCAATATGTAAAGTGCACTAAGCATAGGCTCCAATAAAAAAAACCCAGCTATAACAACCTAGTGCAAGTGTGCATGTCATTTTAAATAAATGTGGAAAATTACAAGCTTTAGCGATTTTTTCTTGCGTCAAAAAATAAATGTGAATAAATACAGATAACATGACCCAAAAATAAATATGGATAAATACAGACGGAAATGTGGAAAAAATAAATACCATAAAACCGGGAGCCCTACACATGACCTATGTCAAATTTTATTTGATCTGGTGTTTAAAACTCCATGGCATTTTCCTCTGTTTACTTTCCTATGTACCACACTGTGGATTTGAAAAACCTGCAAATAAATTATTTAAAAAAATAAATAAGCTGCCCAGTTTAATTGCAAAACTGACCAAAATACTCATATATTCATTGAAATACAGATATATTCATTAAAATACAGACTGCCACTTCCAGTTGTCACCTTTCTGTAAATACTGTTTAATCCTCTACATCAGTGTTTGGAAGATGCTTGTCTGAAGTGACGCTATAAATAGTTTTTCACAGCAGCCAAGTGTGAGGCCCTGCATTTGTTTGTGTGAAATTTATTCACTGCTGGAGCCTGGAGGCGGCGGTTCCATCAGCGGCCACCAGAGGGCGCTCCTTGTCTGCTGATGAAACCCACTGAGCTGCACATTGTTTGAAAGGGAGAAGGGTTTCCTATTCCAGGTCAGCGGCGGCAGAGACAGCACCAGCAGCGGGGGTGACATCACTTCCGGCCTCTTCTGGTGTGTGCAGCCTATTGCAGAGGAGGAAGGAGCCCTGTCTGTGTGTGGAAAAGTAAATTTTGCCATGTTCTGTGTCACTACGTGTCATCCATCATATGTTATGTGTGCATGATTAAATATGCATATGCATTCCCTATGTTCGATTAATGACGCAATTACAGTTGTGTCCACCTCTAGTATGCCAGTTTCCAGTTCTCGTGAATACTACGAATATCAGGCCTATGTAAAGCTACGTTGCCACGTTTCTCAGTGTGCACGTTATTCCATTGTAAAGTCCCCGTTTCTAGGCCTCAAAAGGGCCCGAACACCAGATTCAGCTCCTGTCTCCTGAAGCCTCGCTGAGGAGCGATACAGCCCCCACCTGTATCCTCGACCCTTCACTTACTTCCTGCCTCGCAGTGCCCGGCTCACCCTGGCTCTGCCTCTGAGTCTGCCAAGAATATGTTATGATTCCAGTTATCAGTTCAGTCCTCCTTCTCTGCATTCCTAAAGCTACTGAATCGCATCGATAGTTTCCGTCATTGTCTAGCCTTCACGTCTCCACGTTAGAGAAATACTGCATTTAATGGTCATTTAATATTCTTCATCACGCACTACATGTAGAATAATGCATGGTCCAGTCTTAGAATCAAGTTAGCCTTTCCCCTCCTGACTTCTAGTTTATATCAACATGTTCTCTAAACATCAGATACTAGATACTGTTTAGGTACATGTCGCCCTGACTCTCCAGACTTCAGTCTCTGCTCCTAGCACAGAGTTCATAGCCCCCAGCTTCTCCTAGTAACACGTCATTGCTAGTTTGCGCGCACCATCAGGTTAGAGATCCCGGCTCCTCAGGTAGCCCCCTCCATGGTTTCCGCCCCATTCATGACATATTCTGTTACGTTTGCATCACATGTCTATGTATACGCCCTGTTACACCTCTTTTCACCCTTATCTTTCGCGACTGCTACGCGCCACGCCTTTTGCTCCACCCACTGCTACGCCTATTGCAATGTAATGCTATGTGTTTGCGTTATGTATATATGCTCATGCACTGTTATTAAAAAGTTATTCCCTTGTCCCGATCCTGACCCCGGCAGCGCTGCTGGGCCTTGCCATCCTATTCCTGTATTTGCTGTATTAAACCTGCAAAACTCCTACTACCTCGAATCTTGACTCTTATTTATTGAGCTATCTGTTATTCATTTATTCATTCAAAAATAGGGTATTATTTATTTATTTACCACATAATGGCGCCCGAACAGGGCCTTGCCCTTTCCCCACGCGTCGGTGAAGCCACGCCGACCCCCTGACCCTCTGCAGTCGTGACAGAACTCTTCTGCGCACCGGCAGATATTTCTGCTTCAAGTATCCCTCAGGCCCACGGAGGAGACGGAGGAGGCGGTCCAGCATCCAGACGAGACGGTGGAGGAACGCGGCGAGTCCCGACCAGAGCCCAAGCCGAGAGTCCAAGGTCCGAGGTATCCGGAGGCCCACCTGTAACAGAAGTCCGAAGTTCGTCCGTCCGGCGTCCAAGCAGTCCCGTCCAGTCTGAGGCCTTCCGTTCTTGCTGCCCGGTGAGTACCGTTACTGGGGTAGTATCTAGACAGGGTCAATTTAATTGACTCTGGTCCGTGGGTTGGTGGTACACAGACCCACAAACGAAGTGTCCACTTCGGTGGATGCGGGTCCTGACGTGTCTCTTTATGAGACCGGTAAGTTTCGTACTGTTTCAGCAGTGCATCTAGTTTCTGTTCCAGTCAGTTCTGTTCTCGAGGAAATTCATGTATTCTGTGTTCCGTATTCCAGGTAGTATTCTGTTCGAACTGTTATTTTTAAATGTTCTTCATGTATTTTAATGTCGTGGTATGAATGGGGAATAAGTATCGTGTTCATTGTGTATTGTATTGTGTCTAGATTACAGTCCAGTCATGCCCTTGTTTTCTAAGTTACGTCAGTTAAAAACTAGAAAGGGTCTGCTGGAAGCAGCAGTTCCAGTTCCGCCTAGGGACAGTCCAGGTCATTTTATGTATCAGAAGCATGGCATAAGCGCCATTTTGTATCTAGACTTATGGGTAGATTATACCAAACAGTTAGAAGAAAAGTATAGATGGCCCGTATCGGGTACATGGGATGCCGAGTGCATCATGCGAGTAGAAGAGGCATTATGGAAAAAGAAAGCCAGACAGTCACAGAAAGATGCCATCGAGTTATGGCGCAAAGAAGCTCATAAAAGAACTGAAAAAGAAATCAGAAAGTCAGAATTAAGTAGAGAATCCTTAGAACGAGCACAAGAAAAAGAACTAATCGAGATAGGTGAACAAGTCAAAGCCGAACAGTCAGACAGACAGAGGCATGCCCTTATTAGGGGTATGTATCCTCTCCTTGCCGAGGGCTTGCCAAAAGCGACCCCAGAGGCATCCAGTAATTTCCCGCCACCATTAGTTCCGACCAAGCTACGTCACAAACCGACCGCAGCTGATATTTTTATTTCGTCCTATTTGGACGACACAGTCCCAGAATATGCAAATCCTGTTCGCGCTCCGCCAGTCCCTGTAAATCAGGCACTTCCCGCTCCTCCAGACACCGGAGTACCTGTTACGGTACCCCCGGTCCAGCCCGCCATACAAGTCCAGCCTACATTTCCATTTCCCACTCTGCCAGGACGAAGAGCCTCAGTAGACGACTCTAGTTTAGGGGCCGCAGGGGGAGGTACTCCTCAAACCCCGCCGCCACACAAGCGTTTAACGACAGCCGAATTACATCTGCAAGCATCACAGCGTACGCCCAGACATCAGACTGTAGCAGAAATAAGAAAATCCCTTGCCGAATGCGGCTATGATCCAGTCCCAGGCGAGGATAATATGGTTTTATATTCATTCCGCGTAAGAAAGGTGACCGAGTATCTAGTCACCTTACCGAATATGAAAGAAGATCTAGACAGAATATATCGTTTCATCCGTACAGGGGATGATCCAGAAAGCATTGGCGAGGCCATGTCTCAAAGGAAAGCTGAGACCCAGCTCATGATATTAAAGTTTCTGATCAATTGTCTAATAAGAGAACAAGATTACCCGTCTAAAGATCCGGCTGAAATGAAAACCCTGACAAGGTGGAGTGATAATATAGCCGAGGGTAAGCACAAGACCGTCGGTGCTATGGAGAGTATGTACAAGAAAATCCGTAAAGAAATAATAAAGTTACACGAACAGCGTAAAGCAGCACAAGTAAGCGAGAAAGAAAGTAACTCTGATCCTGAAGAGTTAGACGACGAGAATCCCGACAGAATAGCGTATGTAGGAAAATCTAGATTTCCAGATCGCCATTTACGCCTAGAACACAAGTCTATTTTTCATCATCCAGCACCAGAACAAGGTTCTCTAGAACAAGTGTTTCAAGCTACCGATCACATTCTGAAATCACGAATCGGTTACAGTGAGTTGAGTACCATGCATGAACAAGAACTAGCCCGATCAGCAGTCCGATGGATTACTGATTCTACCACTTTTCCAGACGAAATAGTGGCACAAATGTTTCTGAAAATGCCCCCAGCCGAGCAACGACTGGCGGGTATGTATATGATTCAGCACCTCATTACATTGTATGAGGGTCAGCACTCTGATCCAGGCCCGTTACACGATATCCTGAACGAGCTACTCCAGTATAGATGGAAAGGTTTAGGTACCGATTTAATTAGTGTCATTCTAGAACAGCGTCACAAATATAGAACGTTTTTGAATCCGCATTTTGTTCATGTCTCACCCCCAGAAAGTAAACCATTTTACATAGAGAGACAGAATCCGTTACGAGAAGTCCACCCAGTTAGAGGAACGGGTGGCGAACTAGAACGAGTGTTTGTTTACACTCCGATTACAAAGATGGAACTCCTAGAGATGAAGAAATTAATTCCCTGTCATGATAAAGATCCAGCAGGGTTCCACCGAGAATTAAAAGACATGCTCCGTATGGGAGAATACACGTATCCAGATATAATTAAAATGTTAAAGGTTCTGCTGCCCGCAGGGGTGTATGAAAAGCTCAAGGAAAAAGAATGGGAGGTGGGAGAGAAAAAGATCGATTGGGCAGTTCTAGAAGCTGAAGACAAGGCACGAGTACCAGGTACCGGTCTTGGAGCGAAATGTAAAGAATTACCAGAATTATTAATACAAGTTTTACCTAGATTATTGACAACTAGAAAAGAAGACTGGGATGCAATCTCAGCCTGTAAACAGAAACAAGACGAAGATATTAGTGATTTTTATTCTAGATTTGAGAAATGTTTTAGCATCAACAGTGGCCTCAAGACAAGTAGTGAGTCATACCCTCACCTTTTTGTTACTAAATTAGTCGAGAATTCAAGTCCACAAATTAAAAATCAAGTTTTGAAAGTCGAAAGTACCTGGCAAGCTAATACCCCGTCCCAGATGTTGCAGATGCTCCAATACCACCAGAATAGGATCAGGGAAGAACAAGAACACGAGAGAAAACGTATGAAAGACACGAAAATGAAAGTACTAGTTGCACAATCTGTTCCTCAAGACAGTCAGAAGAGGGGTCCGAATCAAGCCAGTCATCCTGCAGCTCCCGTTAAAGGGAACTGCAATTATTGTAAACAGCCAGGTCATTTTATAAACGAGTGTGCAGTTCTGAAACACAACATAGCTACCGGTAAGACTAAAGAAAGACCACGTCCGCCTAGACAAGAACAAGTTTCACAGATTCCTCAGCCACAGAATGCACCACAGACAGTTACCGCACCGCAGCCTATTGCTGCAACACAGCACGTTACACAGCAGATGTACCAGTATGCACAGTCTGAGTATCCAGAGTACCAGCAGTATTCATGAAACAGCCTAGAGAGGGAGGTAGGCTTGCCTCTCATCGAGATACCTGTAGATCAAGAAGGTCCCTATGTTCACAGTCAAGTATTAGGGAAAGACAGAAAGTTTTTGATTGATACAGGGGCAAGTAGGACCACAATTAGTCACGCCGAAGTTCCAGGGGCTCCGCTCTCAGGCTCAAGAAATGTTTCCCTTGGATTTTCAGGAAAACCTATCGTAAATGAAATATCAAAGCCAGTTACTCTAGAAGTAGGTCCATTGTCCCGCACTACTGATTTGTTACTTACTAAGTCATGTCCAGAAAACCTATTAGGCATTAAAACACTGAAAGAGTTAGGTGCAGTTATATGCTGTTCCCCAGAGGGAATACGATTGTTCCTACGTGACTTTAAGGGTCACTATGTATTACGAGATTTTGATCCCAGATTGTCTAATGTTCCGCAGCATCTATGGGCGCAAGGTCCAACTGATGTTGGTTATATGCAAATCACACCCTATCGTGTGACTCTCAAGCCAGGTGTAGTGTTACCACGAATCAGACAGTACAGATTGCCACCTGAGGCTGTAGCAGCCTTATCCAAAATTATTGACGAGCTCATGGCTCAAGGAGTGGTTGTAGAAACTGACTCCAATGTATGCAATTCCCCGATCATTCCAGTCATGAAACATACTGATCCAAATGCACCCCCAGTATATCGATTAGTGATTGACCTACGAGAACTTAATAAATGTATTATTCCTCAGTACCCAGTTGTTCCAGATATCTCTTCCCTATTGACAGCCATTGATTCCGAAGCCACGTTCTTTACTGTAATCGACCTCAAGAACGCGTTTTTCAGTGTCCCTATTCATCCAGACAGCCAGTTCCTTTTCGGATTTTGTTTAAATGGAAGGAGCTATATGTTCACACGCGCTCCTCAAGGTTTCACAGAAAGCCCTAGCATTTACAGTCAAGCACTTAAAAGACAACTAGACAACATTCACATGCCAACTGACACTGCCCTGCTCCAGTATGTCGATGATCTCCTGATCACAGCCCGTTCTGAACGTGCTTGCGAGCGAGCATCTCTTACAGTCTTGTATTTCCTAGCCGAGATGGGGCACAAGGTGTCCCCTTCTAAGCTTCAATTCTGTGTCCAGCAAGTGGTCTACTTAGGACACTTACTGTCCAAGAGGGGTAGGCAGTTGACACCAGACCTTATCCAGTTAATAGCGAGTCTTCCTCAGCCCAAGACCCAGAAGGAGGTACGTGCTTTTATCGGCCTTACTTCTTACTGCAGACAATGGATTCCTCAGTATGCATTTCTAGCCAAGCCACTGATACAGTTAACGACACAGGAGGCAGCCGTATCGACTGTCCTCCCTTGGACATCTGAACATACACTTAGTTTCAATGAGTTAAAGAAAGCCCTATGCCAAGCTCCAGTTCTAGCGACACCGAACTACAGTAAGCCTTTTACACTTTTCGTCACTGAACGCGAAGGTACAGCATTATCTGTTCTCACACAAGATCAAGCAGGACAATACAAGCCCTGTGCTTATTTTTCGAGCACATTAGATCCTGTAGCCCAGGCTCTGCCTGCGTGCCTCAAGTCAGTTGCAGCCACAGCCCTAGCTATCAGACAAAGTGATTCCATAGTCTTAGGACACTCCTTGTCAGTACAAGTTCCACATTCCGTGGAAGTTCTTTTAAACCGAACACAAACTCAGCACTTGACAATTGCACGTTTAACAGGTTATGAATTGACACTGTTCCAGCCACACATAGAAATCAGACGCTGCAACATCCTGAACCCTGCTACACTGTTACCATCAGTTACTCCGAATTCTGCCACACATGACTGCGTGGAAGTAGTTAACATTACGACAAAGCCAAGACAAGATCTGACAGATATTCCGTTACCAGACCCCGACCTGACACTTTATGTGGATGGTTCATGTATGAGAACAAGTACAGGAGAACTAGTCGCCGCGTATGCAGTGACTACCGACACCGAAGTTATTGAGACACACCGTATTGACACCCTGTCCGCTCAAGCAGCAGAGCTAGTCGCTCTGACACAAGCCTGCATACACGCCAAGAACTTGAAAGTTAATGTTTACACAGATTCACGCTACGCATTTGGAGTTGTACACGACTTCGGAGTGCTCTGGCAGGAGAGAGGTTTCATGACTTCTCATGGAACCAAGATTCAGCATGGTCTCCTTATTCAAGCTCTGTTAGATGCCATACATTTACCGACATCTATCGCCATCATGAAGTGCAAAGCACATACGAAAGTTACTGACATTATTTCTCAAGGTAACGATTTAGCAGATCGCACAGCCAAGCTTACAGCACAGACTCTAGACATTCCAGTTAACATGACACACACTCCAGATCCGATTACATGTATGACAGTTAAAGACCCTACACAAGATGTCATAGACATACAGTTACATGCTACTCCCGAAGAAATCAAGAAATGGTCCGAACAAGGAGGGGTCCAGACAGATCAAGGATGGTTAACGAAGGGTAGAGCCACATGGTTTCTCCCCGACTCTATGGTTCAAGTCATTATTAATACCGCACATAGTCCAGCACATTTAGGAGAAAAAGCTATGTTAGACAGTATCCAGAACATCTGGTTCAACAAGCATTTACGAGCTGCAGCCAAACAGAAAGTCCGTACCTGTATGATATGTTGCCAGTTTAATCCAGGTAAAAGTGTCCCGGTGGAACAAGGTGGATTCCAGCCTCCTGACCACCCTTTTGAAGTCCTCCAGATGGATTATATTCAGATGGAACGATGTCGAGGTTTCAAGTATGTCCTTGTAGTTGTATGCGCTTTGTCCAGGTGGACAGAAGCATATCCAGTCCCAGATTACACAGCCGCGACCACTGCCAAGCAGTTGGTTCGTGAGTTCTTCCCCCGTTATGGACTCCCTAGAGTCGTATATTCTGACAACGGCCAACCATTCTCATCTGAGTTAATGAAGCATGTTTCCCTTTTGTTGGGGTACCAGTGGAAGTTTCATTGTGTACGCCATCCTGAAGCAGCCGGTCTCGTAGAGAGACATAACCAGACTCTGAAAATCCGTATTGCAAAAGTATGTAAAGAGAAAGGTGTGGACTGGCTAGTAGCTCTGCCAGTCGCTTTATTTTATATGCGCATGGTCGCACATTCCAGATCAGGTCTGTCCCCGTATGAGGTCGTTTTCGGCCGCCCCCCTAATATGTGGGGTACTCCTAGACCCCGAAGAATTACCGATGTTTCAAGTAATATGCTGACAGATTACCTAGCTTCCTTGATGTCTGCCCTCAACTCTTGTCGTTCACAGGTTGCCGCCGCATTTCCAGACAATACCGAGGTGGCACCGCATGAAATCGTTCCAGGATCCATGGTCTTGGTCCGCAATTTTGACCGCTCAAGTCCGCTGGAGCCACGCTGGAAAGAGCCCCGACAGGTCCTCCTCGCCACCCGTACAGCCGTGAAGTTGGAGGGTCGCAAAGGCTGGGTGCACCTTTCACATATAAAGAAGTTTTATGGACTGAAACCCGTCTCAAAGAACATTTCCCAGGATTTGAAGGATTGCCAAAATATTGTTCTCAAGGACTGTCCCGCAAAAGACATTGCTACAAACCCTCCCCTGTTAGAGAAAACTCCGCAACAGGAGTATAAGTTGAAACTCCGGTCTAGTAAAATAAGTCAGCCAGTTTGATTGTCTAAGTCCTCCCCTAGGTGAAACGGTTAGACTGTTTCTGACATGTATAAAATAGACCCCCATAGTGAGAGAGTTAGTCAAAACTCAATTCGATGTATCATTTTTCTATGTTTCATATTATTTCTCAGCATTATGATTTCCTGCACCAGTTATGCATTTTTCTTGTATTTCCCAGTTCTTCATGTAAATAAGTCTGCTAATGCTACAGTAGAGCACACGTTTAGTGATCTGCCTCCTCATGAACTCTCTTACCGCCTCGCTATGAAAAATAATTCTTTCATCCGCATGTTACATTACTCACATCAGACCAGCAATGCCACTAATTGTTGGGTATGTGGTCGACTCCCCCCTTTCCAGACGCCGAAGGGAGTTCTGCCACTCTTTCCGTATCCTTTTTCACATAATGGTTCGTGTGGAGCATGGTCCACGTTAACGTCATCCTCAACAGATATGTCTTTTCTTAACAGTACATGTTTTCCAGACAAGCAAGGTCTCCCCCACAGAACCGGGTTAGATCTAGAAAATGAAGTGTATAATTTAGGTAACTATTCTTCGAATTTCATGGTCCTGAATGTTCAGTCTGATACTACTCCAGACTTACCTGCTATTTCAGTACTACCAGTTAAAGGCGAATTATGTGTCCGAAATAATGGTTCCGTACATGTAGGACATAGTGATTGTACTACTATTGTCAAGTATAGTGACAGTGGGAAATCTATTTTCAAAGCTTCACGTCATTCTTATTTTATTTGTGGTCAAACTGCATATGTTCGTCTGCCCCTCGATTGGGAGGGAACCTGTTACATTGCCTTCCTACTGCCACCAGTTTTCCTAGCCCCACCTGATTATCATAGAAACACACATCTAGTACACATTAGACATAGAAGGGAGTCCCCCATTGTCGATTATACTGAAACTGCTCTAGAACAGTATACAGATTTCAATAGAGGTTTCTTTTTCTTTATAGGACCTATCCAGAATAGTAAGCTAATCCGTAGGTTAACCAGAACCCTCGAAGCTGTAGTAAATGAGACTGCCTCTGCTCTAGGTAACTTAACTGAAGAGCAATCTGCTATGAGATTTGTCGTTTTACAGAATCGTCTCGTCCTTGACGTCATACTGGCCGATAGGGGCGGGGCCTGTAGAGTCATCGGATCTAGTTGCTGCATTTTCATTCCAAATAACGCGCCGTCTGTTTATTCAGCTATAACCAGACTCCATGAAATTGCCCATCTGTTACACCAAGATCCAGGCACCTGGACATGGTCCGGTTGGTTCTGGAATATAATTTCCGCCTGGGGATGGAAAGTCTTGTCCTTTCTAGGTATTGCAGTAGCGATCATATTCAGCTGCTGCCTCTGTATACAATGTGGCCCTGCGATTTGCGGCATCTGTGCTACCTCTTGTATTCCTAGTCCCAAGCCCCGTTCTAAATCCCGTTCCAGGATAATTCGAGACGAGCAAATGATACTGTATGAAATGATAGATGGTATCATGAATATTGATGTTTCCTGATGGAAACGTAGTGACAAGGAGGGAATGTGGAAAAGTAAATTTTGCCATGTTCTGTGTCACTACGTGTCATCCATCATATGTTATGTGTGCATGATTAAATATGCATATGCATTCCCTATGTTCGATTAATGACGCAATTACAGTTGTGTCCACCTCTAGTATGCCAGTTTCCAGTTCTCGTGAATACTACGAATATCAGGCCTATGTAAAGCTACGTTGCCACGTTTCTCAGTGTGCACGTTATTCCATTGTAAAGTCCCCGTTTCTAGGCCTCAAAAGGGCCCGAACACCAGATTCAGCTCCTGTCTCCTGAAGCCTCGCTGAGGAGCGATACAGCCCCCACCTGTATCCTCGACCCTTCACTTACTTCCTGCCTCGCAGTGCCCGGCTCACCCTGGCTCTGCCTCTGAGTCTGCCAAGAATATGTTATGATTCCAGTTATCAGTTCAGTCCTCCTTCTCTGCATTCCTAAAGCTACTGAATCGCATCGATAGTTTCCGTCATTGTCTAGCCTTCACGTCTCCACGTTAGAGAAATACTGCATTTAATGGTCATTTAATATTCTTCATCACGCACTACATGTAGAATAATGCATGGTCCAGTCTTAGAATCAAGTTAGCCTTTCCCCTCCTGACTTCTAGTTTATATCAACATGTTCTCTAAACATCAGATACTAGATACTGTTTAGGTACATGTCGCCCTGACTCTCCAGACTTCAGTCTCTGCTCCTAGCACAGAGTTCATAGCCCCCAGCTTCTCCTAGTAACACGTCATTGCTAGTTTGCGCGCACCATCAGGTTAGAGGTCCCGGCTCCTCAGGTAGCCCCCTCCATGGTTTCCGCCCCATTCATGACATATTCTGTTACGTTTGCATCACATGTCTATGTATACGCCCTGTTACACCTCTTTTCACCCTTATCTTTCGCGACTGCTACGCGCCACGCCTTTTGCTCCACCCACTGCTACGCCTATTGCAATGTAATGCTATGTGTTTGCGTTATGTATATATGCTCATGCACTGTTATTAAAAAGTTATTCCCTTGTCCCGATCCTGACCCCGGCAGCGCTGCTGGGCCTTGCCATCCTATTCCTGTATTTGCTGTATTAAACCTGCAAAACTCCTACTACCTCGAATCTTGACTCTTATTTATTGAGCTATCTGTTATTCATTTATTCATTCAAAAATAGGGTATTATTTATTTATTTACCACATGTGTGTGCAGTTACCTCCATCTTCAGACCCTCACATACCCCCCCTCAGACCCTCAGACCCCAGATCTGCCCCCAGGAGGAGGAGGGAGCCTGGACAGGTTTCTGCTCAGGTAGGAGAGCTGCTAACTCACTTGGCTGCAATTTATGGATCAGATTCCACCCTCCCTGGCATTCATGGTGAGGTCAGGAGAGCTGCTGAGCCTGAGTGGGGAGCGGAGGAGGAGAGGCCTGTCCAGGGGGGGCAGAGGAGGTGAGGCCTGTCCAGAGGTGCAGAGGAGCAGAGGCCTGTCCGAGGGTGCAGAGGAGGTGAGGCCTGTCCAGGGGTGCAGAGGAGGAGAGGCCTGTCCAAGGGGTGCAAAGGACGTGAGGCCTGTCCATCATACATTCAACTTCACATTTTGACTAGTTCCCAATATGCCACATACATGATACTTCACATGGGTATGTAGAACAAGACTAGGAACAAGTTGCTGATTACATTATGTCTCTATTATATATAAATTGTGAATTATAGCAGAAAGCGTAAAGTGTTCTTACAACATAATTGAAAGTAAAAAAAAAAAAACTTACCTGAAGGTTACACTTGATTTGTACCTTGTCCGTAAAAGCCACAAACATCAGAGTTGCCACTATATAGTGTACATGTCCTAGCTACATTTTGCAATTTAAATTAAGTCAGTACCTCATACGCTTCAAGAATTATAGTGCACAACATAGTCTGTCGTATATCCTATCCATTTCAATTGGGCGACCAGATGGCCGCAAATTGAAAATCGCGTCGTATGGATTCAGATTGCGTTGTATGTACCTTGTGTGTAAGCCACATGGATTTAAAATGGCACAATGTAGTAGGGTATGCTATAGAATGTTTTGCAGTTGGAAATCAAGCTCTATCTAGTATGGATCATGACTGATGACACAATATACGTGACTCATTTTGCAAAACATGGAGGCAAATTTTAAAAAACATGCATTTAATCAATGAACGCTTCTTACCACTTCTAAGCATTGCAGAGGCATGACAATGACCACAAGGCAGTGACATGATGTGAGATGTATGCTGAACTTGGAATTATGGATCTGGATTGTATGGTTTTAGAATTATGGGCCAAAATGTAAGGCATACTTTTTCAAACATGTGACGTACTTGAAAAACATCATACATTCAACTTCACATTTTGACTAGTTCCCAATATGCCACATACATGATACTTCACATGGGTATGTAGAAGAAGACTAGGAACAAGTTTCTGTTTACATTATGTCTCTATTATATATAGATTGTGAATTATAGCAGAAAGCGTAAAGTGTTCTTACAACATAATTGAAAGTGAAAAAGAAAACTTACCTGAAGGTTACACTTGATTTGTACCTTGTCCGTAAAAGCCACAAACATCAGAGTTGCCACTATATAGTGTACATGTCCTAGCTACATTCTGCAATTTAAATTAAGTCAGTACCTCATACGCTTCAAGAATTATAGTACACAACATAGTCTGTCGTATATCCTATCCATTTCAATTGGGCGACCAGATGGCCGCAAATTGAAAATCGCGTCGTATGGATTCAGATTGCGTTGTATGTACCTTGTGTGTAAGCCACATGCATTTAAAATGGCACAATGTAGTAGGGTATGCTATAGAATGTTGTGCAGTTGGAAATCAAGCTCTATCTAGTATGGATCATGACTGATGACACAATATACGTGACTCATTTTGCAAAACATGGAGGCAAATTTTCAAAAACATGCATTTAATCAATGAACGATTCTTACCACTACTAAGCATTGCAGAGGCATGAAAATGACCACAAGGCAGTGACATGATGTTAGCTGTATGCTGAACCTGGAATTATGGATCTGGATTGTATGGTTTTAGAATTATGGGCCAAAATGTAAGGCATACTTTTTCAAACATGTGACGTACTTGAAAAACATCATACATTCAACTTCACATTTTGACTAGTTCCCAATATGCCACATACATGATACTTCACATGGGTATGTAGAAGAAGACTAGGAACAAGTTTCTGTTTACATTATGTCTCTATTATATATAGATTGTGAATTATAGCAGAAAGCGTAAAGTGTTCTTACAACATAATTGAAAGTGAAAAAGAAAAACTTACCTGAAGGTTACACTTGATTTGTACCTTGTCCGTAAAAGCCACAAACATCAGAGTTGCCACTATATAGTGTACATGTCCTAGCTACATTCTGCAATTTAAATTAAGTCAGTACCTCATACGCTTCAAGAATTATAGTACACAACATAGTCTGTCGTATATCCTATCCATTTCAATTGGGCGACCAGATGGCCGCAAATTGAAAATCGCGTCGTATGGATTCAGATTGCGTTGTATGTACCTTGTGTGTAAGCCACATGCATTTAAAATGGCACAATGTAGTAGGGTATGCTATAGAATGTTGTGCAGTTGGAAATCAAGCTCTATCTAGTATGGATCATGACTGATGACACAATATACGTGACTCATTTTGCAAAACATGGAGGCAAATTTTCAAAAACATGCATTTAATCAATGAACGATTCTTACCACTACTAAGCATTGCAGAGGCATGAAAATGACCACAAGGCAGTGACATGATGTTAGCTGTATGCTGAACCTGGAATTATGGATCTGGATTGTATGGTTTTAGAATTATGGGCCAAAATGTAAGGCATACTTTTTCAAACATGTGACGTACTTGAAAAACATCATACATTCAACTTCACATTTTGACTAGTTCCCAATATGCCACATACATGATACTTCACATGGGTATGTAGAACAAGACTAGGAACAAGTTTCTGTTTACATTATGTCTCTATTATATATAGATTGTGAATTATAGCAGAAAGCGTAAAGTGTTCTTACAACATAATTGAAAGTGAAAAAGAAAAACTTACCTGAAGGTTACACTTGATTTGTACCTTGTCCGTAAAAGCCACAAACATCAGAGTTGCCACTATATAGTGTACATGTCCTAGCTACATTCTGCAATTTAAATTAAGTCAGTACCTCATACGCTTCAAGAATTATAGTACACAACATAGTCTGTCGTATATCCTATCCATTTCAATTGGGCGACCAGATGGCCGCAAATTGAAAATCGCGCCGTATGGATTCAGATTGCGTTGTATGTACCTTGTGTGTAAGCCACATGCATTTAAAATGGCACAATGTAGTAGGGTATGTTATAGAATGTTTTGCAGTTGGAAATCAAGCTCTATCTAGTATGGATCATGACTGATGACACAATATACGTGACTCATTTTGCAAAACATGGAGGCACATTTTCAAAAACATGCATTTAATCAATGAACGATTCTTACCACTTCTAAGCATTGCAGAGGCATGAAAATGACCACAAGGCAGTGACATGATGTTAGCTGTATGCTGAACTTGGAATTATGGATCTGGATTGTATGGTTTTAGAATTATGGGCCAAAATGTAAGGCATACTTTTTCAAACATGTGACGTACTTGAAAAACATCATACATTCAACTTCACATTTTGACTAGTTCCCAATATGCCACATACATGATACTTCACATGGGTATGTAGAAGAAGACTAGGAACAAGTTTCTGTTTACATTATGTCTCTATTATATATAGATTGTGAATTATAGCAGAAAGCGTAAAGTGTTCTTACAACATAATTGAAAGTGAAAAAGAAAACTTACCTGAAGGTTACACTTGATTTGTACCTTGTCCGTAAAAGCCACAAACATCAGAGTTGCCACTATATAGTGTACATGTCCTAGCTACATTCTGCAATTTAAATTAAGTCAGTACCTCATACGCTTCAAGAATTATAGTACACAACATAGTCTGTCGTATATCCTATCCATTTCAATTGGGCGACCAGATGGCCGCAAATTGAAAATCGCGTCGTATGGATTCAGATTGCGTTGTATGTACCTTGTGTGTAAGCCACATGCATTTAAAATGGCACAATGTAGTAGGGTATGCTATAGAATGTTGTGCAGTTGGAAATCAAGCTCTATCTAGTATGGATCATGACTGATGACACAATATACGTGACTCATTTTGCAAAACATGGAGGCAAATTTTCAAAAACATGCATTTAATCAATGAACGATTCTTACCACTACTAAGCATTGCAGAGGCATGAAAATGACCACAAGGCAGTGACATGATGTTAGCTGTATGCTGAACCTGGAATTATGGATCTGGATTGTATGGTTTTAGAATTATGGGCCAAAATGTAAGGCATACTTTTTCAAACATGTGACGTACTTGAAAAACATCATACATTCAACTTCACATTTTGACTAGTTCCCAATATGCCACATACATGATACTTCACATGGGTATGTAGAAGAAGACTAGGAACAAGTTTCTGTTTACATTATGTCTCTATTATATATAGATTGTGAATTATAGCAGAAAGCGTAAAGTGTTCTTACAACATAATTGAAAGTGAAAAAGAAAAACTTACCTGAAGGTTACACTTGATTTGTACCTTGTCCGTAAAAGCCACAAACATCAGAGTTGCCACTATATAGTGTACATGTCCTAGCTACATTCTGCAATTTAAATTAAGTCAGTACCTCATACGCTTCAAGAATTATAGTACACAACATAGTCTGTCGTATATCCTATCCATTTCAATTGGGCGACCAGATGGCCGCAAATTGAAAATCGCGTCGTATGGATTCAGATTGCGTTGTATGTACCTTGTGTGTAAGCCACATGCATTTAAAATGGCACAATGTAGTAGGGTATGCTATAGAATGTTGTGCAGTTGGAAATCAAGCTCTATCTAGTATGGATCATGACTGATGACACAATATACGTGACTCATTTTGCAAAACATGGAGGCAAATTTTCAAAAACATGCATTTAATCAATGAACGATTCTTACCACTACTAAGCATTGCAGAGGCATGAAAATGACCACAAGGCAGTGACATGATGTTAGCTGTATGCTGAACCTGGAATTATGGATCTGGATTGTATGGTTTTAGAATTATGGGCCAAAATGTAAGGCATACTTTTTCAAACATGTGACGTACTTGAAAAACATCATACATTCAACTTCACATTTTGACTAGTTCCCAATATGCCACATACATGATACTTCACATGGGTATGTAGAACAAGACTAGGAACAAGTTTCTGTTTACATTATGTCTCTATTATATATAGATTGTGAATTATAGCAGAAAGCGTAAAGTGTTCTTACAACATAATTGAAAGTGAAAAAGAAAAACTTACCTGAAGGTTACACTTGATTTGTACCTTGTCCGTAAAAGCCACAAACATCAGAGTTGCCACTATATAGTGTACATGTCCTAGCTACATTCTGCAATTTAAATTAAGTCAGTACCTCATACGCTTCAAGAATTATAGTACACAACATAGTCTGTCGTATATCCTATCCATTTCAATTGGGCGACCAGATGGCCGCAAATTGAAAATCGCGCCGTATGGATTCAGATTGCGTTGTATGTACCTTGTGTGTAAGCCACATGCATTTAAAATGGCACAATGTAGTAGGGTATGTTATAGAATGTTTTGCAGTTGGAAATCAAGCTCTATCTAGTATGGATCATGACTGATGACACAATATACGTGACTCATTTTGCAAAACATGGAGGCACATTTTCAAAAACATGCATTTAATCAATGAACGATTCTTACCACTTCTAAGCATTGCAGAGGCATGAAAATGACCACAAGGCAGTGACATGATGTTAGCTGTATGCTGAACTTGGAATTATGGATCTGGATTGTATGGTTTTAGAATTATGGGCCACAATGTAAGGCATACTTTTTCAAACATGTGACGTACTTGAAAAACATCATACATTCAACTTCACATTTTGACTAGTTCCCAATATGCCACATACATGATACTTCACATGGGTATGTAGAACAAGACTAGGAACAAGTTTCTGTTTACATTATGTCTCTATTATATATAGATTGTGAATTATAGCAGAAAGCGTAAAGTGTTCTTACAACATAATTGAAAGTGAAAAAGAAAAACTTACCTGAAGGTTACACTTGATTTGTACCTTGTCCGTAAAAGCCACAAACATCAGAGTTGCCACTATATAGTGTACATGTCCTAGCTACATTCTGCAATTTAAATTAAGTCAGTACCTCATACGCTTCAAGAATTATAGTACACAACATAGTCTGTCGTATATCCTATCCATTTCAATTGGGCGACCAGATGGCCGCAAATTGAAAATCGCGTCGTATGGATTCAGATTGCGTTGTATGTACCTTGTGTGTAAGCCACATGCATTTAAAATGGCACAATGTAGTAGGGTATGCTATAGAATGTTTTGCAGTTGGAAATCAAGCTCTATCTAGTATGGATCATGACTGATGACACAATATACGTGACTCATTTTGCAAAACATGGAGGCAAATTTTCAAAAACATGCATTTAATCAATGAACGATTCTTACCACTTCTAAGCATTGCAGAGGCATGAAAATGACCACAAGGCAGTGACATGATGTTAGCTGTATGCTGAACTTGGAATTATGGATCCGGATTGTATGGTTTTAGAATTATGGGCCAAAATGTAAGGCATACTTTTTCAAACATGTGACGTACTTGAAAAACATCATACATTCAACTTCACATTTTGACTAGTTCCCAATATGCCACATACATGATACTTCACATGGGTATGTATAACAAGACTAGGAACAAGTTGCTGATTACATTATGTCTCTATTATATATAGATTGTGAATTATATCAGAAAGCGTAAAGTGTTCTTACAACATAATTGAAAGTGAAAAAGAAAAACTTACCTGAAGGTTACACTTGATTTGTACCTTGTCCGTAAAAGCCACAAACATCAGAGTTGCCACTATATAGTGTACATGTCCTAGCTACATTCTGCAATTTAAATTAAGTCAGTACCTCATACGCTTCAAGAATTATAGTACACAACATAGTCTGTCGTATATCCTATCCATTTCAATTGGGCGACCAGATGGCCGCAAATTGAAAATCGCGTCGTATGGATTCAGATTGCGTTGTATGTACCTTGTGTGTAAGCCACATGCATTTAAAATGGCACAATGTGGTAGGGTATGCTATAGAATGTTTTGCAGTTGGAAATCAAGCTCTATCTAGTATGGATCATGACTGATGACACAATATACGTGACTCATTTTGCAAAACATGGAGGCAAATTCTCAAAAACATGCATTTAATCAATGAACGATTCTTACCACGTCTAAGCATTGCAGAGGCATGAAAATGACCACAAGGCAGTGACATGATGTTAGCTGTATGCTGAACGTGGAATTATGGATCTGGATTGTATGGTTTTAGAATTATGGGCCAAAATGTAAGGCATACTTTTTCAAACATGTGACGTACTTGAAAAACATCATACATTCAACTTCACATTTTGACTAGTTCCCAATATGCCACATACATGATACTTCACATGGGTATGTAGAACAAGACTAGGAACAAGTTTCTGTTTACATTATGTCTCTATTATATATAGATTGTGAATTATAGCAGAAAGCGTAAAGTGTTCTTACAACATAATTGAAAGTGAAAAAGAAAAACTTACCTGAAGGTTACACTTGATTTGTACCTTGTCCGTAAAAGCCACAAACATCAGAGTTGCCACTATATAGTGTACATGTCCTAGCTACATTCTGCAATTTAAATTAAGTCAGTACCTCATACGCTTCAAGAATTATAGTACACAACATAGTCTGTCGTATATCCTATCCATTTCAATTGGGCGACCAGATGGCCGCAAATTGAAAATCGCGTCGTATGGATTCAGATTGCGTTGTATGTACCTTGTGTGTAAGCCACATGCATTTAAAATGGCACAATGTAGTAGGGTATGCTATAGAATGTTTTGCAGTTGGAAATCAAGCTCTATCTAGTATGGATCATGACTGATGACACAATATACGTGACTCATTTTGCAAAACATGGAGGCAAATTCTCAAAAACATGCATTTAATCAATGAACGATTCTTACCACTTCTAAGCATTGCAGAGGCATGAAAATGACCACAAGGCAGTGACATGATGTTAGCTGTAAGCTGAACTTGTAATTATGGATCTGGATTGTATGGTTGTAGAATTATGGGCCAAAACGTAAGGCATACTTTTTCAAACATGTGACGTACTTGAAAAACATCATACATTCAACTTCACATTTTGACTAGTTCCCAATATGCCACATACATGATACTTCACATGGGTATGTAGAACAAGACTAGGAACAAGTTTCTGTTTACATTATGTCTCTATTATATATAGATTGTGAATTATAGCAGAAAGCGTAAAGTGTTCTTACAACATAATTGAAAGTGAAAAAGAAAAACTTACCTGAGGGTTACACTTGATTTGTACCTTGTCCGTAAAAGCCACAAACATCAGAGTTGCCACTATATAGTGTACATGTCCTAGCTACATTCTGCAATTTAAATTAAGTCAGTACCTCATACGCTTCAAGAATTATAGTACACAACATAGTCTGTCGTATATCCTATCCATTTCAATTGGGCGACCAGATGGCCGCAAATTGAAAATCGCGCCGTATGGATTCAGATTGCGTTGTATGTACCTTGTGTGTAAGCCACATGCATTTAAAATGGCACAATGTAGTAGGGTATGTTATAGAATGTTTTGCAGTTGGAAATCAAGCTCTATCTAGTATGGATCATGACTGATGACACAATATACGTGACTCATTTTGCAAAACATGGAGGCAAATTTTCAAAAACATGCATTTAATCAATGAACGATTCTTACCACTTCTAAGCATTGCAGAGGCATGAAAATGACCACAAGGCAGTGACATGATGTTAGCTGTATGCTGAACTTGGAATTATGGATCTGGATTGTATGGTTTTAGAATTATGGGCCACAATGTAAGGCATACCTTTTCAAACATGTGACGTACTTGAAAAACATCATACATTCAACTTCACATTTTGACTAGTTCCCAATATGCCACATACATGATACTTCACATGGGTATGTAGAACAAGACTAGGAACAAGTTTCTGTTTACATTATGTCTCTATTATATATAGATTGTGAATTATAGCAGAAAGCGTAAAGTGTTCTTACAACATAATTGAAAGTGAAAAAGAAAAACTTACCTGAAGGTTACACTTGATTTGTACCTTGTCCGTAAAAGCCACAAACATCAGAGTTGCCACTATATAGTGTACATGTCCTAGCTACATTCTGCAATTTAAATTAAGTCAGTACCTCATACGCTTCAAGAATTATAGTACACAACATAGTCTGTCGTATATCCTATCCATTTCAATTGGGCGACCAGATGGCCGCAAATTGAAAATCGCGTCGTATGGATTCAGATTGCGTTGTATGTACCTTGTGTGTAAGCCACATGCATTTAAAATGGCACAATGTAGTAGGGTATGCTATAGAATGTTTTGCAGTTGGAAATCAAGCTCTATCTAGTATGGATCATGACTGATGACACAATATACGTGACTCATTTTGCAAAACATGGAGGCAAATTTTCAAAAACATGCATTTAATCAATGAACGATTCTTACCACTTCTAAGCATTGCAGAGGCATGAAAATGACCACAAGGCAGTGACATGATGTTAGCTGTATGCTGAACTTGGAATTATGGATCTGGATTGTATGGTTTTAGAATTATGGGCCAAAATGTAAGGCATACTTTTTCAAACATGTGACGTACTTGAAAAACATCATACATTCAACTTCACATTTTGACTAGTTCCCAATATGCCACATACATGATACTTCACATGGGTATGTATAACAAGACTAGGAACAAGTTGATGATTACATTATGTCTCTATTATATATAGATTGTGAATTATATCAGAAAGCGTAAAGTGTTCTTACAACATAATTGAAAGTGAAAAAGAAAAACTTACCTGAAGGTTACACTTGATTTGTACCTTGTCCGTAAAAGCCACAAACATCAGAGTTGCCACTATATAGTGTACATGTCCTAGCTACATTCTGCAATTTAAATTAAGTCAGTACCTCATACGCTTCAAGAATTATAGTACACAACATAGTCTGTCGTATATCCTATCCATTTCAATTGGGCGACCAGATGGCCGCAAATTGAAAATCGCGTCGTATGGATTCAGATTGCGTTGTATGTACCTTGTGTGTAAGCCACATGCATTTAGAATGGCACAATGTGGTAGGGTATGCTATAGAATGTTTTGCAGTTGGAAATCAAGCTCTATCTAGTATGGATCATGACTGATGACACAATATACGTGACTCATTTTGCAAAACATGGAGGCAAATTCTCAAAAACATGCATTTAATCAATGAACGATTCTTACCACGTCTAAGCATTGCAGAGGCATGAAAATGACCACAAGGCAGTGACATGATGTTAGCTGTAAGCTGAACTTGTAATTATGGATCTGGATTGTATGGTTGTAGAATTATGGGCCAAAACGTAAGGCATACTTTTTCAAACATGTGACGTACTTGAAAAACATCATACATTCAACTTCACATTTTGACTAGTTCCCAATATGCCACATACATGATACTTCACATGGGTATGTAGAACAAGACTAGGAACAAGTTTCTGTTTACATTATGTCTCTATTATATATAGATTGTGAATTATAGCAGAAAGCGTAAAGTGTTCTTACAACATAATTGAAAGTGAAAAAGAAAAACTTACCTGAAGGTTACACTTGATTTGTACCTTGTCCGTAAAAGCCACAAACATCAGAGTTGCCACTATATAGTGTACATGTCCTAGCTACATTCTGCAATTTAAATTAAGTCAGTACCTCATACGCTTCAAGAATTATAGTACACAACATAGTCTGTCGTATATCCTATCCATTTCAATTGGGCGACCAGATGGCCGCAATTTGAAAATCGCGTCGTATGGATTCAGATTGCGTTGTATGTACCTTGTGTGTAAGCCACATGCATTTAAAATGGCACAATGTAGTAGGGTATGCTATAGAATGTTTTGCAGTTGGAAATCAAGCTCTATCTAGTATGGATCATGACTGATGACACAATATACGTGACTCATTTTGCAAAACATGGAGGCAAATTTTCAAAAACATGCATTTAATCAATGAACAATTCTTACCACTTCTAAGCATTGCAGAGGCATGAAAATGACCACAAGGCAGTGACATGATGTTATCTGTATGCTGAACTTGGAATTATGGATCTGGATGGTATGGTTTTAGAATTATTGGCCAAAATGTAAGGCATACTTTTTCAAACATGTGACGTACTTGAAAAACATCATACATTCAACTTCACATTTTGACTAGTTCCCAATATGCCACATACATGATACTTCACATGGGTATGTGGAACAAGACTGGGAACAAGTTTCTGTTTACATTATGTCTCTATTATATATAGATTGTGAATTATAGCAGAAAGCGTAAAGTGTTCTTACAACATAATTGAAAGTGAAAAAGAAAAACTTACCTGAAGGTTACACTTGATTTGTACCTTGTCCGTAAAAGCCACAAACATCAGAGTTGCCACCATATAGTGTACATGTCCTAGCTACATTCTGCAATTTAAATTAAGTCAGTACCTCATACGCTTCAAGAATTATAGTACACAACATAGTCTGTCGTATATCCTATCCATTTCAATTGGGCGACCAGATGGCCGCAAATTGAAAATCGCGTCGTATGGATTCAGATTGCGTTGTATGTACCTTGTGTGTAAGCCACATGCATTTAAAATGGCACAATGTAGTAGGGTATGCTATAGAATGTTTTGCAGTTGGAAATCAAGCTCTATCTAGTATGGATCATGACTGATGACACAATATACGTGACTCATTTTGCTAAACATGGAGGCAAATTTTCAAAAACATGCATTTAATCAATGAACGATTCTCACCACTTCTAAGCATGGCACAGGCATGAACATGACCACAGGGTAGTGCCATGATGTTAACTGTATGCTGCACTTAGAATTATGGATCCAGATTGTATGGTTTTAGAATTATGGGCGAAAACGTAAGGCATACTATTTCAAACATGTGACGTTATTGAAAAACATCATACATTCAACTTCACATTTTGACTAGTTTCCAATATGCCACATACATGATACTTCACGTGGGTATGTAGAACAAGACTAGGAACAATATGCAGTTTACATTATGTCTCTATATTATATAGGTTGCGAATTATAGCCAAAAGCATAAAGTGTTCTTACAACATATTTGAAAGAGAAAAAGAAAAACCTACCTGAAGGATACACTTGATTTGTACCTTGTCCCTAAAAGCCACAAACATCAGAGTTGCCACTATACAGTGTACATGTCCTAGCTACATTCTGCAATTTAAATTAAGTCAGTACCTCATACGCTTCGAGAATTATAGTGCACAACATAGTCTGTAGTATATCCTATCCATATCAATTGGGCGACCAGATGGCCGCAAATTGAAAATCGCGTCGTATGGATTCAGATTGCGTTGTATGTACCTTGTGTGTAAGCCACATGCATTTAAAATGGCACAAGGTAGTAGGGTATGCTATAGAATGTATTGCAGTTGGAAATCAAGCTCTATCTAGTATGAATCATGACTGATGACACAATATACGTGACTCATTATGCAAAACATGGAGGCACATTTTCAAAAACATGCATTTAATCAATGAACGATTCTCACCACTTCTAAGCATGGCAGAGGCATGAAAATGACCACAAGGCAGTGGCATGATATCAGCTGTATTCTGAACATGGAATTATTGATCTGGATTGTATGGTTTTAGAATTATGGGCCAAAACGTAAGGCATACTTTTTCAAACAAGTGACGTAATTGAAAAATATCATACATTCAACTTCACATTTTGACTAGTTGCAGCCGAAGCAGCACTGGTGCAGCCGAAGCAGCACTGGTGCAACAAGAGTCAAGCTGGTAGCCTGACCTTTGACCAATCCGAGAAAAAAAAAGGTGTTTTTTTCCCTGGGCCCCTCCCCCAAACGAAAACACATTGACCTGAAGCCTAAGTGTATTCTGAGTCATAAAAAGTTTATTAGATGAAAAAATATTGTACGGGCACTTTTTTGCACAAAAAGTCACTTTTTGGCACTTTTTTGAGAGAAATAAAATAGTTCGCAGATTTTTTTTAAATCGACCGAATTAAAAAAAAATGCTCTTGTTGGATGGCTTTGGACATAAGGCCGCATAAACAAAAGGAATTTTTCAAATATCTGTTTTTCTCACTTTTTTATTGCTGTTTGAAATTTCTGACTTGACTTTTTGCATCATTGGTGATGCATGTGTTTAACATTGAGCTTGGGAAAATTGAAAAAAAATAGACTTTGGGGATTGTTTACTAGGGCAAGTGATACATCAAATTAAGACTCATATTAAACTGAACCTCAAGCTGAAAAAAAAAACAAAATAGCATTTACGATCACTTTTTTATAAGCGACTTTAACAATTGTTTTTTTAGCTATATTAAAAAACAAGGTAACGCCGTAAATTTTAGAAAAGAGATTTTTTCAAAGTAAAACATAGGTGTGACCTGCCTTCACATTAGGCTTCATAAACAAAAGAAAAAACATCTCTATGTGTTATATTCACTTTTTAATAACACATTTTCGTTTTAGGCACAAGCAAAAAGCAGCATTGGTGATGCATGTGTTTTTCAATGGGGTTTTTTAAAGTCTACCAAAATACGGTTTACCAATACATTTTCATTATTTTCTCTTTGGTATCTCATTATGCACATGTTAATAAACAGGTTCATGCATTATTAGCTAAATAGCATAAAAACACACTGAATTATTAACAATAATCTTTGAGATTTGGGTGACCAGATGGCCGGAAATCGAAAATCGCCTCGTATGGATTCAACTTCCATTTCGTGCACTTTCTATGTGGGTCACATAAATAAGAATTGGTACAATAATGCATACAAATCTTAGCATACGAGGCGATTTTCGATTTCCGGCCATCTGGTCACCCAAATCTCAAAGATGGAAAAAGTCACTTTGCCCCCTTAAACCCCAAAACTTCAAAAAGTCACCCCTGGAGGCCAGAAATGGGTCTTAGACACTCTTGGTATGTCATCTGAGGTATACTATGGTCTTCTTGGGTACAGAACTAGAAATCTGATGTGACTCTGATATCTAGGAGCTATAATGGAAAAAAATGAATTTGACACCAAACACCTCAAAATGTCACAAATAGGAGTCAGACATGTACCTGGAGGCTGGAAATGAGCCCTAGCCACTCTTGTTATATAATCTGAGATATATTATGGGGTCCTGGTGGCTACAGGGACCTGAAAACAGTCATGAGGGTTGATACCGAAAATTAGCAAAAATCGTCAAAAAAAGTTTTTTTGACAAGATTTGCTAATTTTCCAAATAGCTCAGAATGGATATCACAGTCACTTTGTGAGTACCCAGGACCTAAATATACTTGTTAGAAAGCTCAGATCTGATGCTTTCATTTGATCTATCTACCTTTGCTATTATCTGAAGTTTTTTTTTCAGCTTCCAGCCATGGGAAAAACCTGACATTGTACCCGATTTTAAGCACCTTAGGCTGGATGGAAGAAGTGACTTTGCCCCCTTAAACCCCAAAACTTCAAAAAGTCATCGCTGGAGGCCAGAAATGGGTCTTAGACACTCCTGGTATGTCATCTGAGATATACTAAGGGGTCCTTAGGTCCAGAACTAGAAATTTGATGTGACTCTGAGCTCAATGTGATGTGACTCTGAGCTATATGGCCTATAATGAAAAAAATGAGTTTGACCCCAAACACCTCGAAATGTCACAAATAGGAGTCAGACATGTACCTGGAGGCTGGAAATGAGCCCTAGCCACTCTTGTTATATCATCTGAGATATATTATGGGGTCCTGGTGGCTACAGGGACCCGAAAACAGTCATGAGGGTTGATACAGCCACGCCCTCGCCGCCGTCCCCCGCATCCGAAGAGCCACCACAGGAGGAAGGTCCTTCTCCTACCTGGCCGCCAAGACTTGGAACTCCCTTCCGACCCACCTCCGCCTGACCCAGGACCACCTCGCCTTCAGGAAGCAGCTCAAGACCTGGCTATTCGAGCAGTAGCGGACCCCCCCCCCCAGCGCCTTGAGACCCTCCGGGTGAGTAGTGCGCTATACAAATGCTCTGATTGATTGATTGATTGATACCGAAAATTAGCAAAAATAGTCAAAAAAAGTTTTTTTGACAAGATTTGCTAATTTTCCAAATAGCTCAGAATGGATATCACAGTCACTTTGTGAGTACCCATGACCTAAATATACTTGTTAGAAAGCTCAGATCTGATGCTTTCATTTGATCTATCTACCTTTGCTATTATCTGAAGTTTTTTTTTCAGCTTCCAGCCAAGGGAAGAACCTGACATCGTACCCGATTTTGAGCAACGTAGCCTGGATGGAAGAAGTGACTATGCCCCCTTAAACCCCAAAACTTCAAAAAGTCATCCCTGGAGGCCAGAAATGGGTCTTAGACACTCCTGGTATGTCATCTGAGGTATACTAAGGGGTCCTTAGGTCCAGAACTAGAAATTTGATGTGACTCTGAGCTCAATGTGATGTGACTCTGAGCTATATGGCCTATAATGGAAAAAATGAGTTTGACCCCAAACACCTCGAAATGTCACAAATAGGAGTCAGACATGTACCTGGAGGCTGGAAATGAGCCCTAGCCACTCTTGTTATATCATCTGAGATATATTATGGGGTCCTGGTGGCTACAGGGACTCGAAAACAGTCATGAGGGTTGATACCGAAAATTAGCAAAAATAGTCAAAATTTAGTTTTTTTGACAAGATTTGCTAATTTTCCAAATAGCTCAGAATGGATATCACAGTCACTTTGTGAGTACCCATGACCTAAATATACTTGTTAGAAAGCTCAGATCTGATGCTTTCATTTGATCTATCTACCTTTGCTATTATCTGAAGTTTTTTTTTCAGCTTCCAGCCAAGGAGAGAACCTGACATCGTACCCGATTTTGAGCAACGTAGCCTGGATGGAAGAAGTGACTATGCCCCCTTAAACCCCAAAACTTCAAAAAGTCATCCCTGGAGGCCAGAAATGGGTCTTAGACACTCCTGGTATGTCATCTGAGGTATACTAAGGGGTCCTTAGGTCCAGAACTAGAAATTTGATGTGACTTTGAGCTCAATGTAATGTGACTCTGAGCTCTATGGCCTATATTGGGAAAAATGAGTTTGATCCCAAACACCTCGAAATGTCATAAATAGGAGTCAGACATGTACCTGGAGGCTGGAAATGAGCCCTAGCCACTCTTGTTATATCATCTGAGATATATTAATGATGGACCTATATCTACCAACATAATGTATCACTGGTCCCCAAAGGCAGCCTTGAGTGTTATCAGCATTTCCCATCAATCGGTTGTGATGTCATCTCCTACACCACACCCCTGACCCTGGCAGGTTTGTGACATCATGTACTACATCACACCCCTGGGTCAAGCTGGTAGCCTGACCTTTGACCAATCCGAGAAAAAAAAAGGTGTTTTTTTCCCTGGCCCCTCCCCCAAACGAAAACACATTGACCTGAAGCCTAAGTGTATTCTGAGTCATAAAAAGTTTATTAGATGAAAAAATATTGTACGGGCACTTTTTTGCACAAAAAGTCACTTTTTGGCACTTTTTTGAGAGAAATAAAATAGTTCGCAGATTTTTTTTAAATCGACCGAATTAAAAAAAAATGCTCTTGTTGGATGGCTTTGGACATAAGGCCGCATAAACAAAAGGAATTTTTCAAATATCTGTTTTTCTCACTTTTTTATTGCTGTTTGAAATTTCTGACTTGACTTTTTGCATCATTGGTGATGCATGTGTTTAACATTGAGCTTGGGAAAATTGAAAAAAAATAGACTTTGGGGATTGTTTACTAGGGCAAGTGATACATCAAATTAAGACTCATATTAAACTGAACCTCAAGCTGAAAAAAAAAAAAAAATAGCATTTACGATCACTTTTTTATAAGCGACTTTAACAATTGTTTTTTTAGCTATATTAAAAAACAAGGTAACGCCGTAAATTTTAGAAAAGAGATTTTTTCAAAGTAAAACATAGGTGTGACCTGCCTTCACATTAGGCTTCATAAACAAAAGAAAAAACATCTCTATGTGTTATATTCACTTTTTAATAACACATTTTCGTTTTAGGCACAAGCAAAAAGCAGCATTGGTGATGCATGTGTTTTTCAATGGGGTTTTTTAAAGTCTACCAAAATACGGTTTACCAATACATTTTCATTATTTTCTCTTTGGTATCTCATTATGCACATGTTAATAAACAGGTTCATGCATTATTAGCTAAATAGCATAAAAACACACTGAATTATTAACAATAATCTTTGAGATTTGGGTGACCAGATAGCCGGAAATCGAAAATCGCCTCGTATGGATTCAACTTCCATTTCGTGCACTTTCTATGTGGGCCACATGCATAAGAATTGGTACAATAATGCATACGAATCTTAGCTAGAATCTGCAATTGAAATTAAGTCTTTAACTTATATGCTTCAAGAATTATAGGGCACATTCTGCTATGTATAATATCCTATCCATTTCAATGGGACGACCAGATGGCCGCAAATTGAAAATCGCGTCGTATGGATTCATATTGCGTTGTATGTACCTTACGTGTAAGCCACATGCATTTAAAATGACACAATGTAGTAGTGTATGCTATAGAATGTGTTGCAGTTGGAAATCAAGCTCTATCTAGTATGGATCATGACTGATGACACAATATACGTGACTCATTTTGCAAAAAATGGAGGCAAATTTTATAAAACATGCGTTTAATCACTGAATGATTCTCACCACTTCTAAGCATGGCACAGGCATGACAATGACCACAGGGCAGTGGCATGATGGTAACTGTATGCTGCACTCAGAATTATGGATCCAGATTGTATGGTTTTAGAATTATGGGCCACAACGTAAGGCATATTTTTTCACACATGTGACGTTATTGAAAAACATCATACATTCAACTTCACATTTTGTAGCTAAAAGCATAAAGTGTTCTTCAACACACATGAAAGTGAAAAATAAAAACTTTTCCTGAAGATTACACTTGATTTGTACCTTGTCCCTATAAGCCACAAATATGAGAGTTACCACTATAAAGTGTAGATGTCTTAGCTACATACTGTGATTGAAATTAGGTCAGTACCTCATATGGTTCAAGATTTATAGTGCACCACATACTATGTAATATATCCTATCCATTTCAATGGGTGACCAGATGGCCGCAAATTAAAAATCGCCTCGTATGGATTCAAATTGCTTTGTATGCACCTTGTGTGTGAGCCACATGCATATAAAATGGCACACTGTAGTAGGCTATGTTATAGAATGTGTTGCAGTTGGAAATCAAGCTCTATCTAATATGGATCTTGACTGATGACATAACATACGTGACACATTTTGCAAAAGCTGGAGGAATTTTTTTAAAAAATATGTGTTTAATCGCTGAAAGATTCACACCACTTTGAAGCTTTCCACATGCATGAAAATGAACACAGGACAGTGGCATCATGTTAGCTTAATGCTGCACTTCCAATTATGGATCCAGATTGTATGGTTTTAGAAGTATGGGACAAAATGTAAGGCATACTTTTTCGTACATGCGACGGTATTGAAAAACGTCATACATTCAACCTCAAATTTTGACAACTTTACAATACGCCACACACATAATAATTCACATGGGTAAGATGCACATCACTAGGAACAAAGTGCTGTTTAAATTATGTCTCTATAATGTACAGACTATGAATTATAGCCAAAAGTATAAAGTGTTCTACAACACGCATGAAAGTGAAAAATAAAAACTTACCTGAAGGTTACACTTGATTTGTACCTTGTCCCTATAAGCCAAAACCATGAGAGTTACCACTATGAATTGTAAATGTCTTAGCTACATACTGCAATTGAAATTAAGTCAGTACATCATATGCTTCAAGAAATAGAGTGCACTACATCCTCTGTAGTATATCCTATCCATTTCAAAGGGTGACCAGATGGCCGCAAATTAAAAATTGCCTCGTATGGATTCAAATTGCTTTGTATGACTGTTTTCAGGTCCCTGTAGCCACCAGGACCCCATAATATATCTCAGATGATATAACAAGAGTGGCTAGGGCTCATTTCCAGCCTCAAGGTACATGTCTGACTCCTATTTGTGACATTTCGAGGTGTTTGGGATCAAACTCATTTTTCCCAATATAGGCCATAGAGCTCAGAGTCACATCACATTGAGCTCAGAGTCACATCAAATTTCTAGTTCTGGACCTAAGGACCCCTTAGTATACCTCAGATGACATACCAGGAGTGTCTAAGACCCATTTCTGGCCTCCAGGGATGACTTTTTGAAGTTTTGGGGTTTAAGGGGGCATAGTCACTTCTTCCATCCAGGCTACGTTGCTCAAAATCGGGTACGATGTCAGGTTCTTCCCTTGGCTGGAAGCTGAAAAAAAAACTTCAGATAATAGCAAAGGTAGATAGATCAAATGAAAGCATCAGATCTGAGCTTTCTAACAAGTATATTTAGGTCATGGGTACTCACAAAGTGACTGTGATATCCATTCTGAGCTATTTGGAAAATTAGCAAATCTTGTCAAAAAAACTTTTTTTGACGATTTTTGCTAATTTTCGGTATCAACCCTCATGACTGTTTTCGGGTCCCTGTAGCCACCAGGACCCCATAATATATCTCAGATTATATAACAAGAGTGGCTAGGGCTCATTTCCAGCCTCCAGGTACATGTCTGACTCCTATTTGTGACATTTTGAGGTGTTTGGTGTCAAATTCATTTTTTTCCATTATAGCTCCTAGATATCAGAGTCACATCAGATTTCTAGTTCTGGACCCAAGAAGACCATAGTATACCTCAGATGACATACCAAGAGTGTCTAAGACCCATTTCTGGCCCCCAGGGGTGACTTTTTGAAGTTTCTGGGTTTAAGGGGGCAAAGTGACTTTTTCCACCCAGCCCAATGTTCTCAAAATCGGGTACGATATCAGGTGTTTCCCTTGGCTGGTAGCGGAAAAAAAACTTTATATAATATCAAAGTTATATATATCACATGAAAGCATCAGAGCTGACCTTTCTAACAAGTGTATTCATATCTTGCGCACTCAAACAGTGTCTCTGATATCCATTCTGAGCTATTTGGAAAATTAGCAAATCTTGTCAAAAAAAAATTTTGGACGATTTTTGCTAATTTTCAGTATCAACCCACCTGACTGTTTTTGGGTCCCTGTGGCCACCAGGACCCTATATTATATCCCAGGTGATATAGCAAGAGTGTCTAGGGCTCATTTCCAGCCTCCAGGTACATGTCTGAGTCCTATTTCAGACATTTTGAGGTGTTTGGTGTCAAATTCATTTTTTCCATTATAGGCCCTAGATATCAGAGTCACATCACATTTCTAGTTCTGGACCCACGAACACCATAGTATACCTCAGATGACATACCAAGAGTGTCTAAGACCCATTTCTGGCCTCCAGGGGTGACTTTTTGAAGTTTTTGGGTTTAAGGGGGCAAAGTCACTTTTTCCACCGGAGGTCGTGGAACTCGGAGCTGGGTAAAAGTTTAGCTTGAGTGCCCTCCCCATGGAGGTCAAAAATGTTATTGCATCAAAATCATTTAAAAACTATATAGGTGTAATTGTAGTGCCCTGAATGCTATATGGCTGTATTTGCACCGTTCTAGGTATTTACAAAATGAATTTCTAACACTTTTGAAGTCTCCATGAAGTGAAAAATGACTAAGTCCAAAAACTTCACTGGTGCATCAAAGTGGTCAAAAAAGGTCAACATTGGGTTAAAATTAACAAAACATAGTGCTGCAGTGGTCCAATAGCAGGCTAAAGACATAATGAATGACACAGAATGAACAGTTTTAGTAAACACTTTGAAAATTCGATTTTCAATTTCAGGGGGACAAGGTCATGGAAGTCATGGAACTCCGAGCTGGGTAAAAGTTCAGCTTAAGGGCCCTCCCCATGGAGGTCAAAAATGTTATTACATCAAAATCTTTTAAAAACTATATAGGTGTAATTGCAGTGTCCTGAATGCTATGTAACTGCATTTGCACTGTTCTGTGTGCCTCCAAAATGAATTTCTAACACTTTTGAAGTCTCCATGAAGTGAAAAATGACGAAGTACAAAGACATCATTGGTGCATGAAAGTGTTTAAAAACGGTCAAAAATGCATAAAAATGAAAAAAACAAAGTGCTACACTGGCCCAATAGCAAGCTAAACACACAGTGAATGACCCAGAATGAATATATTTACAAATTACTTGGAAAATGCTATTTTAAATTTCAGGGGGACGAGGTCACAGAAGTCATGGAACTCCGAGCGGGGTAAAAGTTCAAACTTTCCACCCCTCATGGAGGTCCAAATTTTTAATTCATCAAAATCATTTAAAAACTATATAGGTGTGATTGGAGTGTCCTGATTGCTATATAGGTGCATTTGCACTGTCCTGTGTGCCTCCAAAGTGACTTTCTAACACTTTTGAAGTCTCCATGAAGCAAAAAGTGACTAAGTCCAAAGACCATTTGGAGCATCGAAGTGTTCAAAAACGGTCAAAAATGCATAAAAACGAAAAAAAAACAAGTGCTACAGTGGCCCAATAGCATGCTGAACACACAATGAATGACACAGAATGAATAGTTGTACACATTACTTTGAAAATGCAATTTTAAATTTCAGGGGGACAAGGTCACGAAAGTCATGGAACTCCGAGCGGGGTAAAAGTTCAACCTTTCCCCCCTTATGGAGGTCAAAATTGTAATACATCAAAATCATTTAAAAACTATATAGGTGTGATGGCAGTGTCTTGGATACATCCCACATGAATTTTAAACACATTAGGAGCATCTCTGATCAAAATAACCATAAAAATCCCAAAGCTGCATCAGTGCTTCAAGGTGCTCCAAAACGGTCAAAAATGGACGAAAATGAAAAATATTCTCTATATCTGAGTTTTTATAACATTCCTTAGATAATGTATATCTTGAATTAGTTTTAAATCCTTTTATTAAAAAGTTTCTTTTCTATGCTGCACTGGTGCAACGCCTCAAGTCTGAGAAGCTGCACCAGTGCAGCCGAAGCAGCACTGGTGCAGCCGAAGCAGCACTGGTGACCAATCCGAGAAAAAAAATTTGTTTTTTTCCCTGGGCCCCTCCCCCAAACGAAAACACATTGACCTGAAGCCTAAGTGTATTCTGAGTCATAAAAAGTTTATTAGATGAAAAAATATTGTACGGGCACTTTTTTGCACAAAAAGTCACTTTTTGGCACTTTTTTGAGAGAAATAAAATAGTTTGCAGATTTTTTTTAAATCGACCGAATTAAAAAAAAAATGCTCTTGTTGGATGGCTTTGGACATAAGGCCGCATAAACAAAAGGAATTTTTCAAATATCTGTTTTTCTCACTTTTTTATTGCTGTTTGAAATTTCTGACTTGACTTTTTGCATCATTGGTGATGCATGTGTTTAACATTGAGCTTTGGAAAAATGAAAAAAAATAGACTTTGGGGATTGTTTACTAGGGCAAGTGATACATCAAATTAAGACTCATATTAAACTGAACCTCAAGCTGAAAAAAAAACAAAATAGCATTTACGATCACTTTTTATAAGCGACTTTAACAATTGTTTTTTTAGCTATATTAAAAAACAAGGTAACGACGTAAATTTTAGAAAAGAGATTTTTTCAAAGTAAAACATAGGTGTGACCTGCCTTCACATTAGGCTTCATAAACAAAAGAAAAAACATCTCTATGTGTTATATTCACTTTTTAATAACACATTTTCGTTTTAGGCACAAGCAAAAAGCAGCATTGGTGATGCATGTGTTTTTCAATGGTTTTTTTTAAAGTCTACCAAAATACGGTTTACCAATACATTTTCATTATTTTCTCTTTGGTATCTCATTATGCACATGTTAATAAACAGGTTCATGCATTATTAGCTAAATAGCATAAAAACACACTGAATTATTAACAATAATCTTTGAGATTTGGGTGACCAGATGGCCGGAAATCGAAAATCGCCTCGTATGGATTCAACTTCCATTTCGTGCACTTTGTATGTGGGCCACATGCATAAGAATTGGTACAATAATGCATACGAATCTTAGCTAGAATCTGCAATTGAAATTAAGTCTTTAACTTATATGCTTCAAGAATTATAGGGCACATTCTGCTATGTATAATATCCTATCCATTTCAATGGGACGACCAGATGGCCGCAAATTGAAAATCGCGTCGTATGGATTCATATTGCGTTGTATGTACCTTACGTGTAAGCCACATGCATTTAAAATGACACAATGTAGTAGGGTATGCTATAGAATGTGTTGCAGTTGGAAATCAAGCTCTATCTAGTATGGATCATGACTGATGACACAATATACGTGACTCATTTTGCAAAAAATGGAGGCAAATTTTATAAAACATGCGTTTAATCACTGAATGATTCTCACCACTTCTAAGCATGGCACAGGCATGACAATGACCACAGGGCAGTGGCATGATGGTAACTGTATGCTGCACTCAGAATTATGGATCCAGATTGTATGGTTTTAGAATTATGGGCCACAACGTAAGGCATATTTTTTCACACATGTGACGTTATTGAAAAACATCATACATTCAACTTCACATTTTGTAGCCAAAAGCATAAAGTGTTCTTCAACACACATGAAAGTGAAAAATAAAAACTTTTCCTGAAGATTACACTTGATTTGTACCTTGTCCCTATAAGCCACAAATATGAGAGTTACCACTATAAAGTGTAGATGTCTTAGCTACATACTGTGATTGAAATTAGGTCAGTACCTCATATAGTTCAAGATTTATAGTGCACCACATACTATGTAATATATCCTATCCATTTCAATGGGTGACCAGATGGCCGCAAATTAAAAATCGCCTCGTATGGATTCAAATTGCTTTGTATGCACCTTGTGTGTGAGCCACATGCATATAAAATGGCACACTGTAGTAGGCTATGTTATAGAATGTGTTGCAGTTGGAAATCAAGCTCTATCTAATATGGATCTTGACTGATGACATAACATACGTGACACATTTTGCAAAAGCTGGAGGAATTTTTTTTAAAATATGTGTTTAATCGCTGAAAGATTCACACCACTTTGAAGCTTTCCACATGCATGAGAATGAACACAGGACAGTGGCATCATGTTAGCTTAATGCTGCACTTCCAATTATGGATCCAGATTGTATGGTTTTAGAAGTATGGGACAAAATGTAAGGCATACTTTTTCGTACATGCGACGGTATTGAAAAACGTCATACATTCAACCTCAAATTTTGACAACTTTACAATACGCCACACACATAATAATTCACATGGGTAAGATGCACATCACTAGGAACAAAGTGCTGTTTAAATTATGTCTCTATAATGTACAGACTATGAATTATAGCCAAAAGTATAAAGTGTTCTACAACACACATGAAAGTGAAAAATAAAAACTTACCTGAAGGTTACACTTGATTTGTACCTTGTCCCTATAAGCCACAACCATGAGAGTTACCACTATGAATTGTAAATGTCTTAGCTACATACTGCAATTGAAATTAAGTCAGTACATCATATGCTTCAAGAAATAGAGTGCACTACATCCTCTGTAGTATTTCCTATCCATTTCAAAGGGTGACCAGATGGCCGCAAATTAAAAATTGCCTCGTATGGATTCAAATTGCTTTGTATGACTGTTTTCAGGTCCCTGTAGCCACCAGGACCCCATAATATATCTCAGATGATATAACAAGAGTGGCTAGGGCTCATTTCCAGCCTCCAGGTACATGTCTGACTCCTATTTGTGACATTTCGAGGTGTTTGGGATCAAACTCATTTTTCCCAATATAGGCCATAGAGCTCAGAGTCACATCACATTGAGCTCAGAGTCACATCAAATTTCTAGTTCTGGACCTAAGGACCCCTTAGTATACCTCAGATGACATACCAGGAGTGTCTAAGACCCATTTCTGGCCTCCAGGGATGACTTTTTGAAGTTTTGGGGTTTAAGGGGGCATAGTCACTTCTTCCATCCAGGCTACGTTGCTCAAAATCGGGTACGATGTCAGGTTCTTCCCTTGGCTGGAAGCTGAAAAAAAAACTTCAGATAATAGCAAAGGTAGATAGATCAAATGAAAGCATCAGATCTGAGCTTTCTAACAAGTATATTTAGGTCATGGGTACTCACAAAGTGACTGTGATATCCATTCTGAACTATTTGGAAAATTAGCAAATCTTGTCAAAAAAACTTTTTTTGACGATTTTTGCTAATTTTCGGTATCAACCCTCATGACTGTTTTCGGGTCCCTGTAGCCACCAGGACCCCATAATATATCTCAGATGATATAACAAGAGTGGCTAGGGCTCATTTCCAGCCTCCAGGTACATGTCTGACTCCTATTTGTGACATTTCGAGGTGTTTGGGGTCAAACTCATTTTTTCCATTATAGGCCATATAGCTCAGAGTCACATCACATTGAGCTCAGAGTCACATCAAATTTCTAGTTCTGGACCTAAGGACCCCTTAGTATACCTCAGATGACATACCAGGAGTGTCTAAGACCCATTTCTGGCCTCCAGGGATGACTTTTTGAAGTTTTGGGGTTTAAGGGGGCAAAGTCACTTCTTCCATCTAGCCTAAGGTGCTCAAAATCGGGTACAATGTCAGGTTTTTCCCATGGCTGGAAGCTGAAAAAAAAACTTCAGATAATAGCAAAGGTAGATAGATCAAATGAAAGCATCAGATCTGAGCTTTCTAACAAGTATATTTAGGTCCTGGGTACTCACAAAGTGACTGTGATATCCATTCTGAGCTATTTGGAAAATTAGCAAATCTTGTCAAAAAAACTTTTTTTGACGATTTTTGCTAATTTTCGGTATCAACCCTCATGACTGTTTTCAGGTCCCTGTTGCCACCAGGACCCCATAATATATCTCAGATTATATAACAAGAGTGGCTAGGGCTCATTTCCAGCCTCCAGGTACATGTCTGACTCCTATTTGTGACATTTTGAGGTGTTTGGTGTCAAATTCATTTTTTTCCATTATAGCTCCTAGATATCAGAGTCACATCAGATTTCTAGTTCTGGACCCAAGAAGACCATAGTATACCTCAGATGACATACCAAGAGTGTCTAAGACCCATTTCTGGCCTCCAGGTGTGACTTTTTGAAGTTTTTGGGTTTAAGGGGGCAAAGTGACTTTTTCCACCCAGCCCAATGTTCTCAAAATCGGGTACGATATCAGGTGTTTCCCTTGGCTGGTAGCGGAAAAAAAACTTTATATAATATCAAAGTTATATATATCACATGAAAGCATCAGAGCTGACCTTTCTAACAAGTGTATTCATATCTTGCGCACTCAAACAGTGTCTCTGATATCCATTCTGAGCTATTTGGAAAATTAGCAAATATTGTCAAAAAAATTTTTGGGACGATTTTTGCTAATTTTCAGTATCAACCCACCTGACTGTTTTTGGGTCCCTGTGGCCACCAGGACCCTATATTATATCTCAGGTGATATAGCAAGAGTGTCTAGGGCTCATTTCCAGCCTCCAGGTACATGTCTGAGTCCTATTTCAGACATTTTGAGGTGTTTGGTGTCAAATTCATTTTTTCCATTAGAGGCCCTAGATATCAGAGTCACATCACATTTCTAGTTCTGGACCCAAGAACACCATAGTATACCTCAGATGACATACCAAGAGTGTCTAAGACCCATTTCTGGCCTCCAGGGGTGACTTTTTGAAGTTTTTGGGTTTAAGGGGGCAAAGTCACTTTTTCCACCCGACCATAAAAATCCCAAAGCTGCATCAGTGCTTCAAAGTGCTCCAAAACGGTCAAAAATGGACGAAAATGAAAAATATTCTCCATATCTGAGTTTTTATAACATTCCTTAGATAATGTATATCTTGAATTAGTTTTAAATCCTTTTATTAAAAAGTTTCTTTTCTATGCTGCACTGGTGCAACGCCTCAAGTCTGAGTAGCTGCACCAGTGCAGCCGAAGCAGCACTGGTGCAGCCGAAGCAGCACTGGTGCAAAGTGTTACAAAACGGTCAAAATTGGGTTAAAATGAAAAAACCAAAGTGCTACAGTGGCCCAATAGCATGCTGAACATATAATGAATGATATAGAATGAATAGTTTTACAAAAACAGTAAAAATTGTTATTTTAAATTTCAGGGGGACAAGGTCACGGAAGTCATGGAACTCCGAGCGGGGTAAAATTTCAGCTTTCCCCCTTATGGAGGTCAAACATTTTAGTGCATCAAAATCATTTAAAAACTATATAGGTGTAATTGCAGTGTCCTGGATACTATATAAGTGTATTTGCAGTGTTCTGTGTCCCTCCTAAATGAATTTATAACACTTTTGAAGTCCCCTGAAGCAAAAAATGACAGAGTCCAAAAACATAAATTGTGCATCAAAGTGTTCAAAAATGGATTGAAATGAAAACAAATGAGTGTTAAAGTGGCCTAAGAGCATTATAAACACACAATGAATGAAACAGAATGAATAGCTTTACAAATAAACATGAAAAATTAGCATTTTAAATTTCAGGGGGACAAGGTCACTTTTGTGTCCGAGGTCATGGAACTCCGAGTGGGGTAAAATTTCAACTTGCCTCCCCATGGAGGTTTAAAATTTTTAATACTTCAAAATCATTTAAAAACTATATAGGTGTGATTGCAGTGTCCTGAATAGGTCCCAAATGTATTTTCAGCACTTTTGAACCATCCCTCATCACAATTTTCATCAATTTCCCAAAACATCACCAGCGCTTCAAAGTGACATAAAACGGTCAAAAATGGTGGAAAATGAAAAAAACAGCAAGGATTATGTGCCTAATAACATGCTAAACATAATGTATATCTCCATTAATTTTTAAATCAATTTAACCTTTTCATGCATCACTAGTGATGCACACTAAACCTGATATGCAGCACTGGTGATGCATTTGCATCACTAGTGATGCAAATGCATCACTGGTGAGACAAGAGTCAAGCTGGTAGCCTGAACTTTGACCAATCCGAGAAAAAAAAAGGTGTTTTTTTCCCTGGGCCCCTCCCCCAAACGAAAACACATTGACCTGAAGCCTAAGTGTATTCTGAGTCATAAAAAGTTTATTAGATGAAAAAATATTCGGGCAAGGGGGGCATTGGTACCTTAACCAAGCCACTCACTATCTTATGTATTCCTACCCAGTATGAGTGTTTGCGTGGACAGGTCCAGGCGAGGTGGGCGAAGTCTGCATTTGGAGCGTTGCATCTTGCACAATGGTGCAGTCTGGCAGGGTCTATCCTGTGGAGTCTGGAGGGGGTAATGTATATCCTACGAAGAAACTTAAAGTGTATTAGTTTGTGTCGGCTATTAAGGGAGACATTTTTCGTAACTGCACAGCAGGCAGCCCACTGTTCGTCTGTGATCGGAATATCCAAGTCGGTCTCCCAGGGGATCCAAATTAGTCTGGGGGTTGCATACATATAAAATCGTGTCATCTGCATAAAATGACACTAACAATGGGCCGGTGGTGAAGTGTAAACACCTATGAAGGTGTTTCTCTTGGAAGTGCCATATTAGTGGGTCCGTGGCTAAAATGAACAACAGAGGCGACAACGGGCCGCCCTGTCTCATTCCGCGTGAAAGTGAGAAGGGAGCCGTCAATGTACCATTTAGATGAGAAATAGCATGAGAGAATGAAATAGGGTAAGAACCAGAGCAAAAGAGAAACAAATTAACATGAAAGTGACTGCAAAATCAAGGGAATTATAGAATAGAGTGAAAAAGTCAAAGGTTAGCATTTAGAATTTGTGAGATGATGGATATCAGCCAGAGATTGTCAGATATGATGTCCCCCTTATTCAGAGTGCTTAAAGGTGCACACTCTGCAAGTAGGGTGGAGAGACAGAAAGATGAGAATGGAGACCCAAAGGTATCAGAGAACAGAGTGAAAAAGAGGAAAGAAAGAGGGTGATGCAGACAATGGTTGAGAAGAAGAGCAAATAAGGCAAAAATAAAGAGAGAGATAAAAGGAGACAAAGATGAGGATGAGAGAAGAACAGAGGGAGAAAAAGAGCAGCAGAGCTAGAAGAGAACAAGATCAAGAGAGCGAAAATACAACAGTCAGTGAGACATAAAAAGTAAAAGCAAGAAAAAAAGTGAGAAAAAAACAAGATTGAAAGAAAAAAAGGGTGTTGAAAAAGAGGAAGAGAGTTAAAAGAAAACAGTGAGATAATACGGGAAAAAGAAAGTGAGAAGCTAGAAAGACAAAGTAAGATTTAAAGTAAGAGCATGAAGGTCCACTTGAGTGAGGGAATGAGAGGCTGAAAAGGATAGAAGAGGGACCACATTCGTGAGAGACATGTTAGGAGAGAAAGTAAAGTGGACTGAGAAGAAAGGCTCAGTGAAGGAATTTGTGATGTTAAAGTTTTTTTTCTCATAACTTGACGTACTTTTCATAAAAACTATAACCAGGCGCAGGTAGCAATGTCTTTTGCACGGGGATTTACTAATGAAAATCAAAACAATTACACCACTTGTAGGTGGTGGGAATAAAGAAAAATCAGCAATATTGATCCATTAAAAAAATTCAGGATAAACAGTTTTGAAGTTAACTCACAATAGAATAGTACATAGACTTTCAGTGCCAACTAGTTCTCACAAGGAAATACGGTCTGTAGACTGCTGTTTTAGGGGAAAAGTTTGCCAGAGAGTAATCGCAGGCACATCTGTGAAGTATAAATAGTCCAGTAATCATGATCTATACAAGACTTTAATTGCCAACGTGCTGCACTCCAAAGAGTAGGCAGTCGAAGCAGTTACAAATGGAGGCTGCATAGATTGAGAGAGAGAGAATTTACTAACTAGCCTATGGCTTAACTGGAAGATCCTATTATAAATTGATATCTGAGCGTATAGGTAAATGTAAATTAAAATGTAAATTGATACTTGTATAGCGCACTACTCACCTGCAAGGGTCTCAAGGCGCTTGTACGAAAACCGCTGTGGAACCCATCCTGGCTTTCCCTGTGAGGCGTCCACTCCTGGGCACCCCCATGGTGGAGCCCAGGCATCCTTAGCGTTGTGGGGGCCGTTGTGGAGATTAAGCAAGCTATTGCCCAGAGTTGCAGAGTGGGACTCCATGATTGGAATAGGCACCGAGGCGAGAATGATCAGGTCCGTGGAATTTTGAGCCCAAGTCCCGCCGAGGCAGGGAATTGAACCCTGGTCCCGGGCTAGACCTCTGCATCAGGGTCTGCCGCTCCAATCATTGAGCCACACTTCTCAGAGGTAAGGGCTGAGGAGCACATTGGGTGTCAGTGAGTACCCGAAAGTGGATAGGATCACTCATCAGTGAGGCAGTAAAGCCAGAGTCTCAGAAAATGCAGACCACTGCCATTGATCACATGTGAGTTTTAATTGCGACAGTGCCCTGTCCCTCAGGACCAACTAGCCCTCCTGTTACCTCCAGTAAGCCCCATACAGCTGGACTGCTGAGAGTGTTCAAAGGCCACGCCACCTTTTTACACCATTCTGCAAACGCGACTCCTGGTGCACTGCTGCTCAGGGGATGAAGTTCACTTTAGTCCTGAGGGCCTCAGGACACAACAGGACCTCATTGCCCCATCAGCAATGCGCCACAAGGCGCGTTTGCAAAGTGGTGTAAAAAAGGGAGTGGCCTCAGACCACCTCTCATCAATCCCACCGTGTGGTGCTTGCTGGAGGTTCCTGTGGGCTAGTTGGCCCCTAAGGACCCATAAGATGCGAGGGGACTTCATCCTCCAATCCAAAACGCGCCAGAAGGCGTGTTTTCAAGTGGTACAGGGAGGGGGCGGACCTACGGCGAGATCCAGCTTCGGTTTTCTTTTTTGTTTTATAGGAGGGGGCTGTGTGGCCCGCCTTCTCTTAACATTTTTTTTTTATTTCAAATCTTTTTTATTAAAGTACAAAAACATAACAGTACAAAGAAAAGGAAGGATGTCATGCAATAATTAGCTCGCAAGATAGGTACAATGAACAATGCCTGGATAATTACATTCAATGTGGTCAGCAGGAAATAAGAAGATGCAAGTAACATAACACAACCGTGGGAAATACACCATCGAGACATATAATTGTCAAGCAGAAGAAGCATTGTTTCAGATATCCAAACATACCTCTCTGTCTCTTGGAGCGGAAGGAACTAAGAAGACAAAGAAGACGAAGAGGGAAGAAGAGGGAGAGAGGTTAGACAAGGAGAATGGAATGACCGCAACAAGGTTTGTAGAAATTGTTTGTGTCCGGACATCCGTCATACCTGTCGGGAGTAATGCCCAATGTAGCAGCAGCGGTCATGTAGAGACATAGCAAGCCTTTGTCAGTGCATCTAAGGTGGGTCATAACAGAGTTCCAAGGAGTCAAGCAAACTGCATAGTTTGGCGTGAGGCCTTTGCCAGGGGGAGGAATGTAAAACGTCGTTATCCGCACCCCTCAATGAAGCTAGCCATTCTTGCCAGTGCACAAAGGAGACGTCAGAAGCGTTCTTCCACTTGCTTGCTCAGGATAATTTTGCAAGCCAGCGTTAGCATAAGGTTTAGGAGGTATCTGTCATGTTCCCTAGTAATGTTCGGATCAATCGCTCCTAGGAGAATATATGAGAAGTCCCTAGGTGGACTGAAGTGGAAGGTGCGATGGATGTAGGCATAGATCTTATCCCAGAATCTTTGGAGCAACGGACAATAAAAGAACATATGCGCCATGTTACCCGCGTGTGCTTTACAGTGTCAGCAAAGGGGACTGTCCAGAAGTTTGAGCTTGAAGAGTTTCTCAGGTGTCCAGTAGGATCTATTTATCAACATAAGTTTGGTCTGGAATAATATCGGGGATATTTTATTGTAGAAAGGGGTGAGATGAATCTTGTCCCAATCAAAAACCAGGTTAGAGGAGTTTGTTTCGTTTTCCCAATCCCTCTCACACTTTCTATGTATTTTCTGTGGTGACGGTGATATGAGTTTATATATTTTTGATACCATGGGGCCTTGTGACATAAGATGAGCTAGCTTGGTGCATAGAGTTGGTTGCTGCGGGACAATGGCTCTGGCAAAGTGCTTTAAGGCATAGAAAAAAGTAAAAGTTGAGCGGTTGGAGATCAAATTGCGATTGTAAGGTGGCAAAAGGTAGCAGGGAAGTTCTGTCGTAAAGGTCCCGCATCAAATTCAGACCCTTGTTAGCCCAGTCCTCCCAAAAGAGAATTCCGCACTCATCCTTTATAGCCGGGTTAAACCAGAACGATGCTAGGTTTGATTTGGAGAATTTTATTTTAGCTTTACAGTGTCTCTTAAGGCGAAGTATAGCCCGCCTAGTGTTGAGAAATATATATTTTGATTAAGTAAAGGCTGAAGAGTCCATAGTCATTATAGCGGAGAGAGGCAGGTTGTGAATGATGGATTTTTCAACATGAACCCACACAGGAGTGTATTCTTGTTGGTTAAGGAACCAATTTGCTCCTTGTTTGCACAAGAATGCCGTTTGGTAGCATCTAAAGTTAGGTAGACCTTTACCCCCTTTGTCTTTTGGCAGTTGAAGTTTTTTCAGGGAATTTCTCGGTTCCTTATCCTGCCAAATAAAATTATTAAAGAGTTTATGTATCTTGGAGAGGAAATCCACAATCCCTGGGCCACTATTGGCCCCGGCGACCCCATCCCCCGGGGCCTGGTTTTGTTTTATTTATTTTTTTGCAGGGAGGCGGTCCCCATGCCCCTGGGTCATTTCTGACCCCGGGGACCCAATCCCCCAGGACCTGGCCTTGTGGTAAAAAAATTTGCCGGTAGGGGGACAGCGTGGCCTCACTCCCCTGGGCCACCTCTAGCCCCCGGGGACCACATCCCCCAGGGCTGCCCTTCCATTTAAAAAAAAGCAATCATCTAAAGGGGAGGCGGCTTTGTGGCCCCCCTCCCATGCCATTTGTTAAAGTTCAAGTTCAGTAATTTATATAGCGCACTACTCACCCAGGGGGTCTCAAGGCGCTTAAGGGAGGGTGGGTGCATTACTTATCGAAAAGCCAGGTTTTGAGCTGCTTTCTGAAGGAGAGGTGGTTCTGTGTAAGGCGGAGGTGATTGGGGAGGGAATTCCAGGTTTTGGCCGCTAAGTAGGAGAATGATCTTCCTCCCATGGTGGATCTATGGATGCGCGGAATTACGGCGAGGGCTTGATTGGACGATCGTAGTTGGCGGGTGGGTGTGTAGAAGGACAGACGTGTGTTGAGGCATTCGGGTCCTAGGTCGTAGAGGGCTTTGTGTGCGTGGGTGAGGAGGCGGAACGTTATTCTCTTGTTGACGGGGAGCCAGTGGAGGTCTTTCAGGTGACTGGAGATGTGAGCTTGATGGGGGATGTCCAGTATGAGGCTGGCTGAGGCGTTTTGTATGCGTTGGAGTTTTTTTTGTAGTTTGGCTGTGGTTCCGGCGTAAAGGGTATTTCCATAATCCAGTCGGCTAGTGACCAGTGCGTGGGTGACTGTCTTTCTTGTATCGGTGGGGATCCAACGGAAGATTTTTTTGAGCATGTGTAGGATGTTGAAGCAAGAAGATGAGACAGCGTTGACTTGTCTGGTCATTGAGAGGGAGGAGTCTAGGATGAAGCCCAGGTTGCGTGGTGGTCTGTAGGTAAGGGTGCTGTACCCAGGGCCGGTGGCCACCATGAGTCGTCCCAAGCAGAGGGGGATGATCCTAAGATAAGGACTTCTGTTTTGTCAGAGTTTAGTTTTAGACGACTGTTCTTCATCCATTCGGCTACTTCTTTCATTCCTTCGTGTAGGTTTGTTTTGGCGGTGTTTGGGTCTTTGGTGAGGGAGAGGATCAGCTGGGTGTCGTCTGCGTAGGAGATGATGTTGAGGTTGTGTTGTCGCGCGATGGATGCGAGGTGACTCATGTAGACGTTGAAGAGGGTGGGGCTGAGTGATGATCCTCGTGGTACGCCGCAGATGACTTTGGTGGCTTCTGATCTAAAAGGGGGGAGGCGGACTCTCTGGGTTCTTCCATCGAGGAACGAAATGATCCAGTCCAAAGCTTTTCCTTGTATTCCGACGTTGCTGAGGCGTTGTATGAGGGTGCTATGGCAGACTGTGTCGAAGGCGGCGGAGAGGTCAAGTAGGATAAGGGCAACTGTTTCTCCGTTGTCCAGTAGCGTTCTGATGTCGTCTGTAGCAGCGATGAGGGCGGTTTCAGTGCTGTGTTTGGCTCGGAAGCCGGACTGAGAGGGGTCGAGGGAGTTGTTGGATTCAAGGAAGGTGGTGAGCTGGTTATTGACGGCTTTCTCAATGACTTTAGCAGGGAATGGAAGGAGTGAGATGGGGTGGTAGTTCTTAAGTTCAGAGGGGTCTGCTTTGGGTTTCTTCAGAAGGGCGCTGAGTTCGGCATGTTTCCAGCTTTCCGGGAAGGTTGCGGAGTTGAAGGAACAGTTGATGACATCGCGGAGATGGGGTGCGATGATGGAATCTGCTTTGTTGAAGATGTGGTGGGGACATGGGTCGGTTGGTGAGCCAGAGTGGATGGAGTTCATCAGGCGGATGGTGTCTTCGGTAGTGATTGGGTTCCAGGCGCAGAGGTTGTGAGAGTGTTCTTTTGGTTCGGAGGTGGGTGGAATGGACTGTTCTTCGGAATGGTTTTCAAAGCTGTTATGTATGTCGGCGATTTTGTTGTGGAAGAAAGAGGCTAAAGAGTCGCAGAGGTCTTGGGAGGGAGTGATGTCGTTGGTGCTGGCGGTGGGGTTGGTAAATTCATTGACGATGTTGAATAGTTCCTTGCTGTTGTGGGCGTTGTTGTTGAGTCGATCCTTGAATGCTGATTTCTTTGTGGATCGGATCAATTGGTGGTGTTTGCGGGTGGCGTCCTTGAAGGTGGTCATGTTATCAGTGGTTGGGTTTTTTCTCCAGCTTTTCGCGAGAGTACGACATAATTTCTTGGATTTCTTAAGGTCATCATTGAACCAGGGGGCCTTTTTGCTGCCTTGTTTGATCTGGAGGTTTTTCAAGGGTGCTAGTTCGTCAGCGCTGTGGGTGATCCAATGTGTGAGTTTGTTAGCAGCTAGGTTTGGGTCCGATGATATGGTAGGAGGGTTTTGGTTAAGTGATGTGAAGAGTTGGTCGGTGGTGATTTTGTTCCAGTTTCTTCGAGGAATAGGTTGTGGGGGATTGTGGGACGTGGTCTTTTTGTAGCTGAAGTGAACGCAGCTGTGGTCCGTCCAATGGAGAGCTGTGGTGAGATCGAAGGAGATGTGCTTGCTGGAGGTGAAGATGGGGTCGAGCGTGTGTCCGGCCAGGTGGGTGGGGATGTCAACGAGTTGTTTGAGTCCGAGATTGGCGAGATTGTCCAGAAGGTTGGTGGTGTTTCTGTCGTTATTCTTTTCCAGGTGGAAGTTGAGGTCTCCCAGTAGTATGTAGTTCTCGGAGGCAAGGGCAAGTGGGCTGATGAAGTCAATGATGTCTTCGCTGAATTGCGTGCGTGTTCCTGGTGGTCTGTATATGAGGGTGCCTCTAAGTGTGGTCCTGGGGTCGGGTGGATCTGGAAGTGAAGGTGTTCGGCGGTCGCGAGCTTGTCGTTAGAGCTGGTCGTGATTCGGATGGTGTTCTTATGGACGATGGCGATGCCTCCTCCTGTTTGGTGCGGTCTTTTCGGATGATCTTATAAGTGTCCGGGATGGCTATGGCGATGTCGGGCGCTAAAGAGGCGTTCATCCAGGTTTCTGTAAGGAAGGCGACGTCCGGCGAAGTGGTGTCGAGTAGGTTCCAGAGTTCAATGGCGTGTCTGTGGACCGAGCGGGTGTTGAGTAGGATGCACTTCAGGTGGTTAGTGTTGGAGCTCTGTTTGGAGGATGTGGATTTAGGGTTGGTCCTGATGCAGTCGAGTTTGCAGGAGTGGCAGGTGAAGGGTCCATGGGTGATTCCAGGGGCGGCTTGGTAGCAGTCGTGGAGTCGGCCGGGATTGAGTGCTGAGAGGGATGCGGAATCGTACGTAATGCGGGAGGAGTGGGTTTTGCGAGGACCAGGGGGTATGGCGCTGGGCGCGGTCCAGGCACGGACGGGCTTAGGCGGGCTTACCTTTGGCGCGCCTTCGGCGCGCATGGGGCGTGACCGCTGCGCGTAAACGCTGTGCGCAAAAGCATCTGTCATAAGTGAATAGTGGAGGGGGGGTGGGTGGGGCAGGGTAGGATCAGCTGGGAGGTGGGGGCGGGGTGGAGGGGCGGGCTGGGGGGCAAACAAACAACAAAATGGATGAGACAAAAGCGAAACCAGGCGAGTGACTAAGGCAATGCGATGTAGCGCTACGATATAGCGCTACGATGTGGCACACTTTAAATGCTACTAATGAAGCTGACCAGCACAGTGCTACGATAACAAAATGCTCACTATGTATGCAGGCAATTTACACAGTTCTGCGCAGTAGTACTAAAATAAATTGTCACAATTTTAAATGTGATCAGTGTCTGGCGCAGCAGCGCTACGATACCAATCTGCCTTGAGGGAAGAGCCCGCTGTGAAGGAATCCAGCACTGCGGTGGTGGGGATCGTGGGGAGCGACCTCCTCAACAGGAGTCAGGATGGTCACAGCGCGAGTGCAGGCAGGGTGATTCCTATACTATCTGTGGGGGGAAGGATCAGCTGGGAGGCGGGGGTGGGGTGGAGGGGCGGGCTGGGGGCCAAACAAACAACAAAATGGCTGAGACAAAAGCGAAACCAGGCAAGTGACTAAGGCAATGCGATGTAGCGCTACGATATAGCGCTACGATGTGGCACACTTTAAATGCTACTAATGAAGCTGACCAGCGCAGTGCTACGATAACAAAATGCTCACTATGTAAGCAGGCAATGTACACAGTTCTGCGCAGTAGTACTAAAATAAATCGTCACAATTTTAAATGTGATCAGTGTCTGGCGCAGCAGCGCTAGGATACCAATCTGCCTTGAGGGAAGAGCCCGCTGTGAAGGAAACCAGCACCCCGGGGGCCGACCCTCAATTTAGGGGGAGCCCCAATGCCCCCACGGTCCCTGCCGGCTCCTCGCCTCCTGCGGGAGCCATAATTGCTTTTGGGCAAGGGGAGCTGCTAACATGCAGCTCCCCTTGCCCAAAAGCAATTTTGCTTTGCTTCTTGAAAGCGAGAGCAGGTTTCCTGCTCTCGCTTCCAAGAAGCAAAGCAGAGTTTTCTATGGCATGGCAGGAGACATTGCAGCTGGCCCTAGGGGGTGATATTCCCCAGGCCATCAAGGGCTCTAGAATGGGGGTTGCGCGGCCCCCCCTCCCAACGAGTACAAAGCCCCTTGGAGGTGGTGGTCCCTGGGGCCCATGGTGTCACGAATTCACCCGCCTGTACTCCGGTTTGTTCCTTCCTTGATGCTTCTATTACCCAACTCACTCTGAACTCCACCAGAGAGGCAAGGATAGGATTCACTTGCTGCCCTGATCGAACACAGGGGGAGGGGGGAATAGGGACGCGAGAAAAGAGAAGACACACTGGATTCTTGTAGACCGACTTGACAATTCAGTCGAGTAGAATGTCTCTCGAGAAAGGCAAAGTGTTACTGGGCTTCAGTTTTCAGCTCGTGTATAATCTGATAAATGTACCCGATTAATCTGAACACCCTAAATCACTTTTTTAGGTCAAACATCTGCTTTGGAACTATTAATTAGGTATACCTGAATTACCCTTGACCTTTTCTCAAAAGGATTCTTGAAACTAAAAGAAAGAATAAACAAAAAAAACACTACAGGTGCACTAATAATCTGTGATTGCTCAAATTATCTCAAGAGTTACTGATTTCCTTTACAATATTTGCTCCGTAATTTCACATTAAATATATATAAATAATAACAACAATCGAGCTCTCTGTTTCCTTTCAGTCTTCTAATCAGACTCAAGGTATTTACACAAATGTCTGTTTTACTTTAACATTCTTCACTTACTCAATGTCCTTAAAGTCCTTGGATTGTTTCAGGAAGAGTTTCAAAACGTTCTCTTGATTTATAGAAGGTCAAGAGGTCTGCCACAGTTTTCATAAAGTTTAAATTCTTACTGGTATGTGTTCAAGCATGCTAACGCTTTACCATTCAGAGCGAGGTGTTGCTTGGCATCCCTTTGTTGATTCTCTTTTCTTTTCTCTTTTGCAGGAAATCGGAAACAGTGCCGGGAGAGGATCTGGAGCCGGAAATTCAGAAACAGGAAGGAATGTCTGAAATGTGCTCCGGGGAGCAAGAACACAGCCGAAGACACTGAGTGAAGACAGGGAAGGAAGCAGGGTGGAGCGCTAAAGAGCTTCGGAGTATTTGCCACCAAGGTCCGGAGTCAGGTGAGTGTTTAGGCACGAAGCGAAGCATCGGGAACCAAGTGGGTGGGGTTTAAATTGCTTTGGGTCTCAGGTTTTCTCACGTGTGCATGTGAAGGTGATTTGGGCCTTAGATCTTTCCCAAGTAATTCACGTGTACATGCCAAGAACGTTTACACATGCAGGAAATGCCTCCTGCCCCCCCAAAGGTCTTCGTATGTGACAGGGTTTTTCCGGATGCAAGGCATTGAAAGATCTGACCAATCTTGTAGTATGTACATGTGTTCCTGTTTCCAGGATCTTTCTGATGCATCATAACCCTTCCAGTTAATTAAATACTGTAATCGACCATGTTTACGTTTTGCATCTATAATGCGATTTTCTTCATATGCAATATTGTCTCTAACTACAACAGGTGGAGGAGGGTTGTCTTTTCATGTGGACTGATGTAATGACTGATATTTTCCTACTTTTCTGGTGTTTCAGCTAGTTAGCTATAAAGTAATTACTCATCACAGTCCCTTCCCAGAATGCCTTACAACAAAACACCACATTCAGACTACCTATCTGAGAGAGGAGTAACATAAATAACTAAAGATACTATAGATCAAAGCTCAGAGGGTATGTATAGCAACGTCCTCTGACGAATCAGAATCAAATATCAAATCAGGTCAGCAACGTCTCCCGACGATCAACGCGCACTTACGCGAGCAACGCACCCTGGTGTGAATCGATATCAAATCAGCAACGTCTTCCGACGAATCAATATCAAATCAGCAACGTCCTCCGACGAATCAATATCAAATCAGCAACGTCTTCCGACGAATCAAATATCAAATCAAGTCAGCAACGTCTTCCGACGTTCAACGCGCACTTATGCGAGCAACGCACCCTGGTGCGAAACAGCAACACCTTCCGGTGAAAATCAGAACATACCTCTTACGCTATGTTGGGTTGGTCTACCAGCAATTTAGGTATTCCTGCTTAGGAGCCGATTTCCCTTCCGTATCTACAAGTACTCATTAGAGGGGAACTAGCACATCCCTCTGTAAGCACTTGGTAAAAAAGGGGCCCGACAGAGAATAAGGACAAATTATATATTCTCCCATGTAGTCATCCCTAATTATGAGCAGCACACCTTCCCATCATCAGTTACCTGTAAGAAGGGAATCACGCCTCCTTCTATACTACAGCACCTGGTTAAGAAGAACCCACACTCTCTCTTAGTGACAACAAACAAATGGAATTAATGCAAATTGGGGTCTTTTATTAGACAATGATGAAAGGACATAGAAAGAAATGACTTATTAATATACATACACACATATAGAACCTGAAAATAAAGGAATAATTAGATAAAATGAGTCATACATGGAACACCTCACCATATTATTAGACATCTGCAATCTGAAGACAGGTCCGTCTCTCTTTCCCTCTTCGGTTGGGTCAGGACTCTCTGTTCCACAAACACGACTGCACGTCTGCACTGTGATGCTTCACCAGACCGCCAAAACCACCAGACAATCCTCTCACCCTCACTTGGACCCGCTTTCACTAATATAGAATGTAGCTCTCTCTCGAAGCTTCTAGAAGAACCCACCTACCGTTCTCATGAGATTCCTGTACCTTTCCGTTCCTGGCACACAACAGCAGCTGGCCAAGCTTTTGTTATGGCTCCAGCGCGAAGAGAGTACATTTCTCCGACAAGAACCGGTGCTTGCTGGTTCACTACTAGCGAACAACACATTGAAACTAAAACATTGCCTTTCACCTAAAGAGGCTTAGCAGGATGGTGTCAGAAAAGAACATAGCATCGCTCGAGCATAGGCCTTTAGGCCCGAAAAAGAGCAAAAAGCAGCATATAAGGGGACATAAAGCTGTCAAAGTCTATAGGCAAGCCCTACCAACTAGGTGAAATAAAGGTCGGGAATGGACAAAACACCATACATGTTCGATTGACAGCAGCATATATTGAGATGGTGGTGGGCAACGGTCATAACCGAGCCAAAAAAGCACCAATACCTCAGTCACTACACCGGATCATGTGGTTTGAGCAAAGATACACGAAAAACTGGGTGATTGGCATATTCCGAGGGCAAACTTAATCTCATTGAAACTGGATTCAAAATGTTATTTATGGGAAAGGGGCCAATGAACCTAGGTTTTAGTTTCTTGGGGCCTTCAATCTGGATATTTCTGGTTGATAACCAGACGAGATCCCCTACTTTATAGGGTGATGCTGGTGTTTTGTGTTTATCGACTTATAATTTGACCTTTTTGTTTATTGTTGGCTAAACTACGCTTGGCTTGTTCTTGAAATTCCCGCAATTCTGTTAATCTTTTGGTCACAGCAGGCATAAATCTGGAAGGATGGCAGGAATAGATCGTGGATGTAAGCCAGTTATAAAAAAGAAAGGGGAACAGCCTAAAGCTGCATGATAGCTATTGTTGTATGAAAACTCTGCCAATGGTAGGACCTCATCCCAATGAGCCGATATAATGGAGGTTAGGCACCGTAGACTTTGTTCAAGGTATTGATTAACTTTTTCTGTCTGGCCGTCAGTCTGTGGGTGAGAAGCGGAGGATAATGCTATTTCAATTCCTAAATGTGTGCACAACTGACTCCAGAATTTTGAAACAAATTGAGGGCCCCTGTCGGAAATTATTTTACTGGGAAGGCCATGTAGTTTTCCAATATGGTTTCAGAACCCTTCACTAAATTCTGTAGCTCTTGGTAGTTTTTGTAAGGGAATAAAGTGCCCCATTTGAGACAAAAGATCCACAACTACTAAAATTGCAGTGAAGTTGTGGGATTTAGGCAAATCTGTGATGAAGTCCAAACTGATAGTATGCCAGGGAAGCAGAGGTATGGGCAATGGTTGTAGAAGACCTTTAGGGGATGAATGGGAGGACTTTTGTCGTGCGCACACTGGGCAGGCTTTTATATATTTTTGGACGTCCTTGGTGTTTATTCCCTGTGTGTTAGCTTCTTTATTTGTCTGAATGCAGAGAACTGTTGTCTGAAGGCCAGTATTAAGGGCTACATAAAATAACTGGACCCTGCTGTAGCGCCTGGAAGCACCTAGATATGGGTGTGTAGGTGTGACCAGAATCACCTAACCCTCTGAAACTTTGTCTCTTTTAAATACCCAAGAATTTATTGGCATACCTTCCTGTACCATGTAGAAGCGATACAAAGCTTACCTTCGAGGGCCCCTTGGAATGACTGAAGGCATGAGTGACATAAGTGTACATTGAATGTGTGAATGAGTGTGCCTTACGGCTGAAAAGAACTGACTATAGTATCAAGCCTCTTGGGAGGACTTTCGATTTGCTTTTATCACAGTTTATCCCTTAAACCTTATCGCCTGCTTCAGAGGGCATTAACAAACAAGATTAACGCCCTGCAAAGGATGTTAACTGCTGTTAAGTGAAAGAGCCAAAGGCGAGGGAATGCAACGAGGGGACAGACAATTAACAACTGTTAATGCCAGACGGCATGTTAAAAACAAGTTTATATCCTTTCTCCCTCATCATACCACACCCAGATAGGCACACTCTTACTTTCCGGTCGATGTCCATACTTCTCACTCTCACAGGGCCTATAATGCAGACAAATGACAGTATTAGTGGCAGCATTCTAAGCATGCTGATTGGTTGAGCCGATCTCTTCACAGTGATGGCTGAAGAGCACGTGCTGATTGGTTGAGCCGATCTCTTCACAGTGATGACTGAAGAGCACGTGCTGATTGGTTGAGCCGATCTCTTCACAGTGATGACTGAAGAGCACGTGCTGATTGGTTGAGCCGATCTATTCACAGTGATGACTGAAGAGCACGTGCTGATTGGTTGAGCCGATCTCTTCCCAGTGATGGTGATTGCTGAAGAGTGCGTGCACTGTGATCATGCTTCTAAGTGCAGGAGAATCGGGGATAAGTTATCAAGTGAAGTACAGGTGTTATTTCAGCTACGTTTTCATTATATAAAATGAAAATATAATTATGTAAAAAGAAGTTTTTCAGTAGGCTAGTTTTAGGGACCCCAAAGTTCTTTATTCTTCCCCAGAATCAGGACCTTAGTTTTCTCTCCACTGAGTTTGAGAAAATTGGCCTGCATCCAGTATGCAATTTTACTCAACCCCATCTGGAGAGCAGATGTCTCAGACACCCTCTCCATAGAGAGAGAGAAGACTATCTGGGTGTCGTCAGCATAGGAGAACAGGGTCAGCCCGCCTCCTCTGCAATGTCAGCCAGAAGTCTGACACTCATGTTAAATAACAAAGGGCTAAGAATGGAGCCATAGGGTTCCCCGCAGGGAGAGGAATGAGTAACAGAACTGGCCGTTGGGGCGAAGACCTGGAACGTTCAGTCGGTGAGAAAAGAGATAAGCCAGTTGAGTGCCGGCCTGGTAACACCCAAAGATCGTAAGGCTTTCACTAACACAGTGTCAGACACCGTGCCGAAAGCTGCTCTCAAATCAAGTAATATGAGGGCCATCGTGTCTCCAGAATCTAAACGATGTTGCAGCCTTTCCGTAACTCCAAGAAGGGTAGTTTCAGTTGAAAAGCTGGCTCTAAAGCCCGACTGAGATGAGTGTACAAAATGTTGTGACTCGACAAACTGAGATAGCTGTGAATTAATGTGTCTTTCTGGGATTTTCAAGAAGGCCAGGAGCAATGAAATAAAAAACAAAGACACACAATTGATGGACAGAATGCAGAACAAATCAAACGTTCACCCCCAGTCAAGAGATCTGGGTTAAATCCATCATTCTTTTGCTCACCATGCCACCCCAGTTTAGACCTGGCCATATACAAATCAGTCTTGACCCTGTGCCTCATGGGAACAGTCCAGTCTGAACTGCCAAGCCAGGTCCTCCCTGGACCGGAAACAAGCATCCTAGGACCGGTTTTGGACTTTCAACCCCCATCAGCCACGATATCTTGATTCCACTGCCACATTGAGCCTGGGACCCATGTCTAGGCATAGGCATACTACCAGCGCACTTAGGGCGAGAAAGCAAAAGATACACAATTGATGGACGGAATGCAGAACAAATCAAAACATTCACCCCCCAGTCAAGAGTTCTGGGTTAAATCCATCATTCTTTTGCTCACCATGCCACCCCAGTTTAGACCTGGCCATATGCAAATCAGTCTTGACCCTGTGCCTCATGGGAGGCCAAGTCATGTCCTCCCTGGACCAGAAACAAGCATCCTAGGACCGGTTTTGGGCTTTCAACCCCCATCAGCCAGGATAGCTTGATTCCAGTGGCACAGTGAGCCTGGAACCGCTTCTGGGCATACCCGGCGCACTTAGGGCGAGAAAGCAAAAGACACTCAATTGATGGACGGAATTCAGAACGGGACTGTTCCCATTGTGTGCAGGGTCAAGACTGATTTGCATATGGCTGGATCTAAACTGGAATGGGATGGTGAGCAAAAAAAACGATGGATTTAGGCACAGATCGCTGTACTGGGGTGAATGTAAGACATTGTTATGCATTCTGTCCATCAATTGTTATTTTTGCATTTGTCACCCCAAGTGGGACGGGTATGCCCAAACATTGGTCCCTTGCTCTCCATGCCACTGGAGTCAAGCTATCCTGGCTGATGGATGCTTGTTTCCAGTACAGGGAGGACTGGCCTGGCAGTTCGGGCTGGACTGTTCCCATTGGTTGCAGGGTCAGACAAATTTACATATGGCTGGGTCCAAACTGGAATGGCATGGTGAGCAAAAAAACTATGGATTTAGGCCCAGATCGCTGTACTGGGGTGAATGTATGACATTGTTGTGCATTCTGTCCATCAATTGTTCTTTTTGCATTTGTCACCCCGAGTGTGACAGGTATACTGAGACGTTGGTCCCGTGCTCTCCATGCCACTGGAGTCAAGCTATCCTGGCTGATGGGGGCTGAAAGCTGGACACCGGTCCTAGGTTGCTTGTTTCCATTCCAGGGAGGACCTGTCCTGGCAGTTCGGGCTCGACTTTTCCCATTGGGTGCAGGTTCAAGACTGATTTCCATACGGCTGGGTCCAAACTGGAATGGGATAGTGAGGAATAAAACGGTGGATTTAATGCCAGATCGCTGTACTGGGGTGAATATATGACATTGTTCTGCATTCTGTCCATCCATTGTTCTTTTGTGCAGGGAGCAATGAAAGAGGCCGGTAGTTAGCCTTCTTCAGAAGAGGAAGCACCATTGCGGGTTTCCACTCAGGTGGAACCATTGCCTCCTGTAAGGAGGCATTCAAGAGTTCCATGATTATTGTGAGTGAAACCGACTCAAGCTGCTGGTGCTCCGAGATCGGAAGAGGGTCACAGGGTGAGCCAGATTTAATCCTGGCTATGAGTCGTATAAGGGAGTTCATATCTAATGGAGCCCACATTTCCAGTTTATTCGTGGATTCAGCGATCCTGTTGTCACTGTGAGAGATAGTTCTGGCTGCTTGAGGGGATGTAGGTGCTTGCTGATGGGGGGGTACCTGGTTTTATGCCCTTCATTTCAGAGTATATTTTCTCCACTTTATGGAGGAAGAATTTCTCCACGTCTTCACATTGTAAACCATTCAGGGAAGGGGGAGTAGATTGAGTTTCAGATCCAGAAAGTTCTTTGACCATTTTAAATAATGTCTTGGAACAATTCAGTGCACTAGAGATGGTCGAGGAGACCTATTCAGCACGAGCTGACTTACAGAGAGTGTGGTATTCTCTTTTTTCCCTTTTATATGCAAGTTTGTTGTCAGGCGCATAGTTCCTCCTTCAGCATCCTTCCAAAGCTTTGCATTTGGCTTTCTCTGTTTTTAAATTCTCGGTGAACCAAGGGGCAGGGGGCTGTGGTTGTTCACCTTCTTAATAGAGGGTGGGAGACAGGTATCAATGGCATGTAAAAGCCACTTTTGGACGCCACCCGAAAGAGTGACAGACATTTGTTTTGTGATAGGAGCATTGGAAGACAGAATCTTATTGAGAGCTTCAATGTCCAGTTTTCCCCAGTTCATAGTTGGTTTCCTGATGCTAGGTGCGGCTACAGGTGAGTTCACTGAGATCTCGAAACGCAAGCCGATCGCAAAGTGATCAGACCAACATAAGGGAAGAGCTGGTGGGCTTTGAATGTTGGATAAACTGGAGAAAATAGGGTGGCCGGCCACATGAATGGGACCGGAGTTGCAAAGTGCAATATTCAATGCTGCCAGATAAAAGTAGCGCTATTAGTACATGCAGAGTCATCCAAGCGTAAGTTAAGGTCGCCCAAGAAGTAGAAGTTGGTGGCATTTAAGAGAAAAGGGGTTATTAGGTCATGAAAGGATGAAGCCCATGGACCGGATGGCCCTGGTGGACGATAAACTAGTATGCCTGAGAAGGTGAACTTAGGGGTCAGGGCAAGCTTAAATAAAGCTGCCTCACAGCTCGTAAATGGCAGGTTTTCAAATTTGCACATGTAGGACTTTTTATAAATTACAGCAATGCCACCACCTGTCTTGGAGTTCCTGTCTTTCCTGACTTTAGCATAGTTAAACAGTAAAGCTGCAGCTACATCAGGGCGGGAGCTCATGTGCAGCCATGTTTCAGTAAGAAACATTGCGTAAAATAAATAGTAACTTGTAAATCCAGTATTTGTAAAGTGCACAGCTACCTGGAGGCATCCCGGCGCTTGGGGCCATTGGGAAAATTAAGCGAGCTGCACGCGTCCGATCTGGGGCCATTGAGTAGGGGTTAGGCAGGACGCCTGCAGCGACTAGAGCGCTTCCCGGAGGGAGAGTGTAGCCGAACAAAATGGCCACCCGGGCAGGAACAGCTCCTCAAAGTACAAGTGCAGGAAAAAAAGGAGTATAACACCCTCAGTAAAGCAGAAAAATAATGCAACAGCAAGCAACAAAACTATAAGCATCCCTAACCTAGAAAGGTAGAAAATGGTTTTGGCAGCCACCAAACATGACTTCCCCGTCTCCCTCCAGGAATTGTGGTAACAAATCTATAGCCCTTTCGCTCAGTCACTCGTGCTTTCTCTCAGAGAAATATATAAGGAATACACAGCTTACCTTGCAGGCAAATGAAAATAGAGCATTAGTACTTCTTAATACTTTTAAAGACAAAAACTTGGCTGCTTCTGATTTTATTGTATATACCATCTTTGTTTTTTTTATAGACTGTGCTGTATCTTTTTGACATCCCGATCTGCAGCAGGACTTCCCCGATTGAGCAGAGTAAGTCTTTCAAGCCCCACATCCAGAGCTGTAGGGGCAAATTAGCAGACTAGTTGTTTGGAACCTGACTATTTTATTTAGCGACTTATGTGTAGTCATCACAAACATTTCTTCTGCTTGGGGATTATAATTATCGTGGAGAAGATTTTTTAGATATGGAAGTAGCAAAACTATTATCATACTTAAAGACTTGAGGACTGCAACAAAAGATTACGGACCCTACTCACTCGGCGGGCCATAATCTTGGACTTAATCTTCTCCACCTCTACTGCACTAACTTGTGAAGCCCATGCCTTTGACGTGGACTGACCACTCATTACTCTTCACCACCTCTACTGCACTGACTTGTGAAGCCCATGCCTTGGGCGTGGACTGACCACTCATTAATCTTCACCACCTCTACTGCACTGACTTGTGAAGCCCATGCCTTTGACGTGGACTGACCACTCATTAATCTTCACCACCTCTACTGCACTGACTTGTGAAGCCCATGCCTTGGACGTGGACTGACCACTCATTAATCTTCACCACCTCTACTGGACTGACTTGTGAAGCCCATGCCTTTGACGTGGACTGACCACTCATTAATCTTCACCACCTCTACTGCACTGACTTGTGAAGCCCATGCCTTTGACGTGGACTGACCACTCATTAATCTTCACCACCTCTACTGCACTGACTTGTGAAGCCCATGCCTTGGACGTGGACTGACCACTCATTAATCTTCACCACCTCTACTGCACTGACTTATGAAGCCCATGCCTTTGACGTGGGCTGACCACTCATTAATCTTCACCTCCTCAACTGCACTGACTTGCGAAGCCCATGCCTTTGACGTGGACTGACCACTCATTACTCTTCACCACCTCTACTGCACTGACTTGTGAAGCCCATGCCATGGACGTGGACTGACCACTCATTAATCTTCACCACCTCTACTGGACTGACTTGTGAAGCCCATGCCTTTGACGTGGGCTGATCACTCATTAATCTTCACCACCTCTACTGCACTGACTTATGAAGCCCATGCCTTTGACGTGGGCTGACCACTCATTAATCTTCACCTCCTCAACTGCACTGACTTGTGAAGCCCATGCCTTTGACGTGGACTGACCACTCATTACTCTTCACCACCTCTACTGCACTGACTTGTGAAGCCCATGCCTTGGACGTGGACTGACCACTCATTAATCTTCACCACCTCTACTGGACTGACTTGTGAAGCCCATGCCTTTGACGTGGACTGACCACTCATTAATCTTCACCACCTCTACTGCACTGACTTGTGAAGCCCATGCCTTGGACGTGGACTGACCACTCATTAATCTTCACCACCTCTACTGCACTGACTTGTGAAGCCCATGCCTTTGACGGGGGCTGACCACTCATTAATCTTCACCACCTCTACTGCACTGACTTGTGAAGCCCATGCCTTTGACGTGGGCTGACCACTCATTAATCTTCACCACCTCTACTGCACTGACTTGTGAAGCCCATGCCTTTGACGTGGGATGACCACTCATTAATCTTCACCTCCTCAACTGCACTGACTTGTGAAGCCCATGCCTTTGACGTGGACTGACCACTCATTAATCTTCACCACCTCTACTGGACTGACTTGTGAAGCCCATGCCTTTGACGTGGACTGACCACTCATTAATCTTCACCACCTCTACTGCACTGACTTGTGAAGCCCATGCCTTGGACGTGGACTGACCACTCATTAATCTTCACTACCTCTACTGCACTGACTTGTGAAGCCCATGCCTTTGACGTGGGCTGACCACTCATTAATCTTCATTACCTCTACTGCACTGACTTGTGAAGCCCATGCCTTTGACGTGGGCTGACCACTCATTACTCTTCACCACCTCTACTGCACTGACTTGTGAAGCCCATGCCTTTGACGTGGGCTGACCACTCATTACTCTCCACCACCTCTACTGCACTAACTTGTGAAGCCCATGCCTTTGACGTGGACTGACCACTCATTAATCTTCACCACCTCTACTGCACTGACTTGTGAAGCCCATACCTTTGACGTGGACTGACCACTCATTAATCTTCACCACCTCTACTGCACTGCCTTGTGAAGCCCATGCCTTGACGTGGACTGACCACTCATTACTCTTTTTTCAAATTCCTAAAGCTGGGTTGCCTGAGAAACAAGACCTGAGCAAAAGAGTCTCTTGTCAATGGCCGCGCATTACTCCTATCGCTGAAAAATTGGATTTCTCTGTAACCTCAAAGGAACAAGACATAAAGCACGCCTTGGTGGACTAGTGTACGGCTTTAAATTCTGCCTTTGATAACATTGCTCCTTTTAGAACGTATTCTAATAATACACACAGGACTCGTGCCCTTTGGTATCCTACAGAGCTGAGCCCGGAAAAGTCACTATGTAAAAATCTAGAGTGGCATTTAACTACCAACCCTTGCGACAGAGACCAGACACATTTATTGCGCTCTTTTTTTAGGTGCTAGATTGTTGGCTACTGTGAGGCATTTCACCAATTGTTTCTTAACGCTGATCCTATAACTAATGTCAATCGACTGGGAGATGCGTCTGGTTAACCGCATGCGTGCGGGCGGAATTCTGCTCGTACGCTGAGATTTTTCAAAGCGCACTTTACGCGACGAGCTGGGCTCGTCATCAGCGTAGCAGGAGGCTACCTCATGACGAGCCCAGCTCGTCATCAGCGTCGAAGGGGTTAACTGAATAAAGTCCAGAAGGTCTTGGGTCCTTTTTGTTAAAAGGTAAGGATGTTTTATGGGATACAGCCATGGATTGTGGTATGCAGGCTGCATTTTATGTACTGCCTTGGTATGCAGAGTATAAAGCTGACAATGCTAAAACTAATCCCCATCCTGGAATAAAAGAAGACACACCTAAAAATAGCTTATCCTAAAAACCCACCATCCAAAAACAAGATACCAACAAAAGGATAATCTTAGGAGCTTCAGGTGATGTCCCTAGTGTCTGATTTACTGGTGTTTGTTTAGGTTTACAGGAGTCCAGAGGTTACATAGCAAACCTTGTCTATGCATGCCGTGTATTTTTCATTCATTATTGTAGTATTTATGTAATCCACTCATCGCGTGCCAGAAGGTAGATGTGGGTGGCTACAGTTGTTTATATAGCTCCAGACTAGATCTGGTCTGTGTCTCCTGCTCCACAGCTTGTACCCGCAAAAGTGCATCAATGTCTCCTTCCCTTGGAAGCAAATCCACCTGTATTCCAGTTTAAGCATATTTATTCTCATACAATCAGTTTCAAAATCCACTGTTCCTCAAGTAAATTCAAATTTAGTCTGCCCAATTCATTTTGGGGGTTCTCCCTTCACAGGGGGCGCTCGTGAGGAATCTATGTTGTATGTTGTGTGCGGAAAATAGTGAAATAAGAATTAACTTGCAATGCGATCTAATCCTACAGATACATAAATTAATAGTTTACTACATGTCCTGGTAGAGCCGAACCGAATGTCTGCGTTTGTGTTATACCAGGGTCTTCATCTTTTTGATAGTGAGAGCTACTTCTGATCTACTGCCTTTATCACGTGGCTTAGCTAAGGGTAGATAAATGCCAAGCAACTTAATTGCGCCCCTAGCGCGCCCAGTCCTGCTGCACTGAGCACATAGCATTTGTAGCACTGGGTTAGGAAAGGTTTACCTGTAGGGCCCCTAAGCCTTTGTAGCACTGTTAGGTTTACCTGTGGGACCCCAAGCATTTATGGTACTGGTAGGAACGGTGTATCTGCGGGGTCCCCAGGGACCCGTTTGGTTCATTTTATTCTTATTAACGAATCCCATCTGAGAGGTGAGTGTTTCACTGAGGGTTGTGGTCTCTTTGTCATACAATACATGGGATGGCATTGTTCTCTCTGAGTGAGTGTGAAGACAGAAGACTTATATTATCTGGTGAGTTGCCCTCCTGTTCATTGGCTCCTGTCCAGATCCTGGCCCTGGTTTAACAATTCAAGATTAATGTTCAGTAGTGGCAGTCACAGTATAAGGACTGTGAGCAAGACCTGCTGTATAGTTTTCGCTGTCCTAGGAAATATACCTGCGCTGATTGCAGTGTCCGATTTATAAAAAATTGCACATAGGGTGCCCCTTAGAGGGGTCCCGTAAAATCTACCACTCCTCAGTGTGGTCACCGACTGGCCTGAGCCAGCCTGCTACCACCAGACAGTGTTCTGCCCTCATGGAGAGAGTGCCTGTGCACTTCGAGGTCAATAACAATGCCTTTCCTGGGTGGAGGTGCTCACACCTCCCCCTAGTCAGGTGAAGCCATCTGTGGTAAGGATTTTCAAAGGCCTTGCCGCCTTGGTAATGCGACCCCAGCCTCTCCTGTTAGAGGGAGCAAGCGATCTTCCTGTCCTCACCCCCTTTTAGGCGCAAGGATAGGTGGGAAACCTTAAATACAACAGGAGGTGTGCCCCCCGCCCCCTCTATTAACTCCATCCTTCAGGTGCTGGAGGCGAGGTGAAGTACACTTTGTAGTGCCCACCCTCTTGAAGATGATGGGCCTTATCCAATCAGGGCTAGGACTATGTCCCCTTCCCACAGGAGGTGGGCATGATAGAGGGTATAGACACCCCAGGAAAGGGGCCCATTAGCCTCTACCTGTCACTCCCTTGTAACACCCTTAAATCAAGATTTTAGGTGTCATCCCTAGACCATGAATTTCAGTTCTTGGCGACCTAAGGGCACTGCAGCCTTCTCTGCTGCTGAGGATCTGTAGAGAACTATTGTCTTGGTCCCAGTCCTACTGGCCTGTCTGCATCCCTGGATGATCCAGAACCAAAAGTCAAGTCGTCTTGCAGCCCAGCGACCTCCAGAACCTTGGGAGGACTACCTGCCTTCGATAAAGGGCAATCTAGTTTTATGTAGTGTGATTTGGCCAGGGAGTGTCAGGACAAGACAAGCTATGTTACTCACTCTATATTTGCAAACTTTGTGTTTTTGGTCTAATCACTCTCACTAATGTGCACTGTATTTCGTAAGCGTCTTATCCTTCCACAGGATGAGTCAGTCTTGTCTTGGTCTCTTTCCTGTTTCCCGGCACTTAAATGGCACACCCGAACACTCGAGGGAGCAGTGACCCACCAGCAGGCTTTTGTGGAGCACTTTGGTCCTGGTTGTAGGGCTGCATTCAGTAGGGCACCCACTCTGTCTTTTCTTTGCAGTTGCCTGAAGATCGGTACAAAAGGGGGTGGTGATGGACGGAGCATCTGAACCAATCAAACACTCACACCCAGTCAACAGATCTGGGTTGAATCCATCACCGTTCTTTAGCCCACTCTGCCACCCCAGTTCAGACATTGCCATATGCAAATCAGTCTGACCCTGTGCCTCATGGGAACAGTCCAGCCCGAACTGCCAAGCCATACCTTCCCTGGACCGGAATCAAGCTTCCTAGGACCAGTTTCTGGCATTCCAGCCGTCTTCAGCCAGGCTTGCTTGAATCCAGTAGCAAAGTGAGCAAGGGACTCAACGTCTGAGCATACCCTGCCGACTTATGGTGACAAAGCGGTACAAAAGGAGTGGTGATGGACGGAGCATCTTAACCAATCAAACACTCTCACCCAGTCAAAAGATCTGGGTTTAATCCATCACCGTTCTTTAGCCCACTCTGCCACCCCAGTTCAGACATGGCCATATGCAAATCAGTCTGACCCTGTGCCTCATGGGAACAGGCCAGCCCGAAATGCCAAGCCATGCCTTCCCTGGACCGGAAACAAGCTTCCGAGGACCGGTTTCTGGCATTTCAGCCGTCTTCAGCCCGGCTTGCTTGAATCCAGTGACAAAGTGAGCAAGGGACTCACGTCTGAGCATACCCTGCCAACTTATGGCGAACAAAGTGGTACAAAAGGGGGTGGTGATGGACGAAGCATCTCAACCAATCAAACACTCACACCCAGTCAACATATCTGGTGTGAATCCATCACCGTTCTTTAGCCCACTCTGCCACCCCAGTTCAGACATGGCCATATGCAAATCAGTCTGACCCTGTGCCTCATGGGAACAGTCCAGCCCGAACTGCCAAGCCATGCCTTCCCTGGAATGGAATCAAGCTTCCTAGGACCGTTTTCTGGCATTCCAGCCGTCTTCAGCCAGGCTTGCTTGAATCCAGTGGCAAAGTGAGCAACGGACTCAACGTCTGAAGATCAGCAGCCCCAAGATAGCAGTCACACCTGGCCTGTCTGTAAGTGCAGCCCCTCTGGAGGCCCGACCGTCAGCAATTGAGCCCACACTGTGGCCGGCTGGACCACAGGCGTAAGCTCAGACAGGGTGTTCGACACTGGAGTAGTTATTGTCCCTCATGGGCCTCTGACACAGAGTAGTCAGAAATTCAGCAGCTAAAAGCCCGACTCAGGCTCTCCAGGAAGTCAGTAGATTCAGACTCTGTTGTGTTCAGGATTTGGCAAATGCAACCTTGAACGGGCCGGTTGGCAGCAAACAGTCGTCCAACTGGGCCTCTACAATCACGTTGTCGTAGAGTATTATTCTCTGCCTTGAACTGTTGCGAGAGTCTTGTGGGGGGGTGTCCCTCAGACTAGCTGGTCCTGCTGGATGGCTTTCCGGCCCGCCCTACAGATAACGAGGAGGTGTTGCACCTTGCTTCTTCCAGGACAGCCTTGTCCTCCTGCTGGATAGTCAAACTCCCTTCCCTTTCTTACCAGGCAGGAAAGCTTCTAGGCAGACTTCTAGGCTCTGCAGGACAGGTACACAGCTTCTCCATTAAGTAATTCAGCCTGCAGGTGATGTCCCTTCAACTTAGATAAACTGTCAGGCTGACACCATCCCTGGTGGCACAGCAGGCACCTGCGTACTTTGTAGAGCACATTATTCCTTCGTAACAGAGGACTTTTGTGAGAAGTTGGCCTGGTAGGGGATGTTTCCAATTCTGGAACCACCTACTACCTGACCAAACAATCCCCTTATGGTGTCTGGTTGTAAGTCAACCTTATTAGACAAGCTATCCTAGGGGTAGCATGGACTAAGCAGCCTAAAGGCTTAACTTAAGAGGTCGTGTTAAGCGAGCTGTTTTACCACATACAATCCTGTAATACCAAATGAAAGGACACCACACAAGTATATATTATAAAAATATATGTGTTTATTACTAAAAACAATCCCCAGTATTCTTTATGAATAAAGGGGCACAAGCGTTAAATCAAAAGCACTGTTTAAACATACAAAGTTGCACAATTATGGATGAGGGCAGGGGGCCACTCAAACCATATACTAAACAAGTGGTATAAGAGAGGCCACTCGAACAGTGGTTAGGCCTAGGGCCTAGGGAATCGCTGGGAGCAGTCAGGACAAGCAATGCTGAAGTCGGGAATGGCCCTCGGGATTCGGGAGATGTGCGGAAAGCGCACGCATGCACCAATGTTAACCAATGGTGCGTAAAAGTCAAATAGTTAAAGTTTAAGGACACTTCCGCTGAACCTAGAGGAACAAAACTTAACACACAGACCCTAGAGGTGTGCACCAGTGTAGGAACACCGGCGGAGCAAAGTTACCTCACCCACAGGAAGTGGGTGCACAGGGTCGAAGTGGCGTCGGGTTTTGACACGCAGGCTCTTGGTGCTTGAAGCTGAAAGGGCTGCAGGCAGGGTGAAGACGAAGTGTCCGGTGGAGTCCAAGGGTGGACTCAAGTTGTAGAGTACCTGAAAGCAGAGGGGACAGAGTCTGGGTCACTCAGCAGTGACCAGGGTGGAACCAGGACGGAACCAGGCAATGTCGGGCGCAATCAGGTGGTCGTCGAGGCGCTTCTCTTCGCTGTCACGTGGGCTCTGGGGCATCTGCGACGTCCAGGAGCAGGTCACGATCTGTCCCACGCAGGCTCTCACCGTCGGTGCAGTCGGCTTCCGGTTTGGAGCAAACAAGCCTTGGTAAGAGCAATCCACGCGGGATTGGAAGATGGCGTCTTACTCGGACCGGGAAGGTCAGAGTCGGGGCTCCCTTTCAGGGGAGCTGGTGTGGATCTGGAGCAACCAGAATCACGAGTCTTCTTTTGTAGTTCGTCGGTACAGGGACCACAAGCCAGCTGGCAAGTGACCGGGCCAACGCGTTGAGCCAAATCGTGCCAAAGGGCCCCACGCAGCACTCGTCGAGTGTGGAGGGCTGAACTTCGGCTCAGGAGTAGCTCAGGGTGGGGGCTTCTCAAACCCCGGTGTACAGCTTCGAGGGTCACTCGTGGGCTGCACGGTCAGCGTCTCGTGGTCACTTCAAGATGGCGTGCCCCACGCTTCCGGTCGCCTCCACGGGTCTCAGCTTTGCAGGGACTGTGGATCGGGCTGTTAGAAGCTGGGCAGGCTTGATCTCGTCGATCTCAGTCGCTCGAGTTCCGGCGGGAACTGCAACCAAGTAGACGTCGAGGGCTGGATGGTGCCTGCTGCTGCAGGGTGGTCACTCCTTGACCACAAGGGAGATTCTTCGGGCTTCCACGTTGAGATGGAGGGCGAAGGGTCCAGAATATCGTTTCAAATGTTTCTTCCAGGAAATCTGATGTGCATTGGCACTGCTCCCACTCTTATTCGAATCTGGTGGGCGTGATTACCTGCTAGGTCCCCTCCTATGGGTGGGACCCAGGAAGTGGGTGGATACACCCCCTTCCTTTGATCCAGGCCGCCCTGGCACGAGGGCTGGAGTGCCCCAGAACCGGTTTGGCCGGATTATGCAAGGGGCAGCCTTGTGCGCCCCAGGCAGTGTCTGGTTTCTTTCAAACCTCCCTGCTACAATACACTATCTCCTGTCTGGAGGGCGGTGACACCCTCCTGTGACAGGAAACCCTTTGTCCAGGACCCCCTTGACTGGGTTTCGGTCAGCTCCAGGGGTCCAGACATTTGTCTGTGGCAGAGGCATCCATTTTGTGGATCTTAAGGCCTTTGGAGAAATCAACCGCATTAAAGTGAAGTAACATGTCTTACCCCTCTAGAGGGGTGGAATGCCATCCCCGTCGCCAGAACTGGCGAGGGGATGGTATTCCAAAGCGTATGACACCTTACACGACATGTTTTGATAAAGCCAAACCAGAGTTGCTAAATAACCGCGAGGATTATAAGGCACTTAATAGTATATGGTATGGCATTATCCTGAAACAGCTTAGGGATTTGTTCCCGACGGCTGCAGACAGGCTCAGCTCATGCTAGAGCTCCATCTCACATAAAAACCATGCACCCAGCCTCCAGGATTGGTGAGGCCTGTCTATAGGAGTGGCTCACAGGTTTACATGTGTCCAGATATAGGTTTAGACATAGGTATACTATATCTAAGCAAGGGGTGTGTACACCACCTTACCCCAGCTGAGTGATCAGCCAGTTGTGTCAATTTAAGAACCAGCCAGGGGTGGCAAAAGATATGCTGCAGCCCCTGGTAGGCCTTAGTGGCTCCTGTGCCCTGTGCACCTATAGTGCATTCTACAGGGGCTGACAAGGAGTCCATTTCCAATTGGTATGTACCTAGGGTACATGGAATCCATTTTACAGAGAGAGCAGATGGCCTGGGGCCCTGATTAGCAGGGAACCAGGTCAACTAAGTCAAAAAACCAGCTAAACACAGGCAAAAAATCTGGGGTAACCATAGTCAGGTAGCCACCTTCCTACATAACCCCCCCCCCAAACGAAAGGAGATAAGGCTATCCTTGGCCAGGTAAGCCTATATTGCCTGAGTGGCCATATAAGGAAGTACCTGCACTAGCATGGGTACCCCCTGTCTCATGGTCCACTAAGCAGTCCCTCACCCTTTGGGTATTAGAGGGTCTCCACCATAGGGAATCACTACCTTGGGTGTGTTTATGCAAAGTTAAAGGCTGGTTTGGATATGGAGTTTTGAAGTGAGGCTCTACTAATTTAGGGCTTAGCTTCCTCCAATTATCTTCCACCATGTGTGCCTTTCTTTCTTTAACTGAGTTGCACTGTGCTCTCAGGGTCAACCTCTGGCTACCTAAAGCTGGAGGCTGGGTCCCTCTGTTTGGCTTGCTGGAGGGACAGTTCAGGTTTGGGCCCTTTGGGTCCCAGGTTTGGCTGTGCCCAACAGAATCCATCTGGGGGAGGTCCCTAACTGTTTTTAAGGGGGCTCCCTCAGGAGTTTTTAAAGTTTTCACCTTACTAGGGCTACTAGTTTTGGTGCACCTAATCTTTTGATGGGGGTGCTTTATTTGACAGGGGGCCCTCTGGGTCTCACTGTCCTTCTTGTCCTCTGCAGCCCTGGGCTGGCTAAGGCAAGGGAGAGAGGGGCAGGTTACCTGCTCCAGACTGGGTCCCACCTGAGAAGGGTCCACTGACATCAGAGGTTCTGTCAGGCTAGGCCCAACCACCTCTGGGGCAGTTCCTTCATCAGGGGTAAGATCAGTTCCCTGAGGAGGCTGATCCTGTCCTAAAGTCTGGTGAGGGGGAGATTTCTCTTCCTCCTCCATGCTCTCAGTTTGTGTGGAGTTATCCATCATTTCAGGTTTCACAACACACGTGTCAGTTTGAGTTTGGGCTGTGGCCATCACAGCCCCACCAACCTTTTCAGGAGGAGACTCAGTTTGGGTTTCTGCTGTTATCATAACAGCTTTGCTATTCTGTTCAGGAAGAGCTTTTGCTAAAGATGGGGCAGGGAGTATCTCCGCCCTACCAACCTTTTCAGGAAGGACATCTTGAATTGGGGCTGTAGCCATTACAGCCCCACTAACCTTTCCATTGGAATTTACCATTCTAGAATGGATTTCCTGTTCAACCCCAGCCCAGGCTGAGATTTCTAAATCATTACCCAGTAGACAGTCTACAGGCAAGTTTGGGGACACTGCCACTCTCTTTGGGCCAGTGACACCTCCCCAGCTGAGACTTACTACTGCCATGGGATGATTTGTTTGGATGCCATCAATGTTTATTACCTGGTATGTGGCACCAGGTAAAAGTTGCTTAGAGGGGACTATGCCATCAGCCACCATGGTGATGCTAGCCCCTGTGTCTCTAAAAGCTTCAACTCTTAAACCATTGATGATGGGTTCTTGTCTATACTTGCTCAAAGTATTTGGGCAAGCAGAGAAGTTGGCAAACCCCATGCCAGCCTCATAAACAAGATCATTGGGTGATGGGGACCTGGATAGGCCAGGGTCCACCTGATTTCCAAAAGTAAACCCACCCAGATTCCTGGGTGTGCTTCCACTTCCTGGGGGATTACTGCTGACAGTAACAGGAGGTGTTGAAGCTGGCTTTGGAGGTATATTTTCTTTATTGTTATTCTTGGGACAACAGCTGTCTGTTTTGTAATGCCCCACCTGTTTACAGGGATAACAATAGGGTTTTTTCTCAGTTGAAGAAGTGTCTTGGGACCCACCCCCATCCTTGGAGTTTTGGGGCCCTGGGGAAGTCTTTTCTTTACTTTTATCCCCACCCTTATCTTGAGGCTTGGTAGACTCCTTCTTCTGGTTACTGTCCTGATTCTTAGGCCTAATCCTGGTTCTGACCCATTTGTCTGCCTTCTTTCCCAATTCTTGGGGAGAGGTCAGATCAGAGTCTACCAGGTGCTGGTGTAAGAGCTGGTTCTGACAATTACTTAGGATCTGCTCCCTCATAATCAAATTATACAATCCTGTAAAGTCATGTACCTTGCTGCCATGTAGCCAACCCTCCAGAGCCTTAGTAGCACAATCTACAAAATCAGTCCAGTCCTGAGTCTGTGTCTTCTGGGTATCTCTGAACTTCAACCTGTACTGTTCAGTGGTTAAGCCAAACCCATCTATCAGAACACTCTTCAGGACTTTGTATCTGTTTGCATCCTCATGTCTGACAGTGAGGAGCTTGTCCCTCCCTTTCTCTGAAAAGGAGTACCATAAGATTGCTGCCCACTGTTCCTCAGGAACCTGCTGTACCATGCAGGCTCTCTCAAGAGCAGTCATCCATTTGTGGATGTCATCCCCTTCTTTGAAGGGGGGCACAATCTTTGTCAGGTTTCTACTATCATAGGACCTGGGTTTCTCTTTAGGAATATTGCTGCCACCAGTGGCATCTAAGCCACACAATTTCTGCTCTCTTGCCAAGGCAAGTTTAGCTTGAGCTAAGGTAAGCTTAGCTTGACTCAGGGCTACCTCCTCTCTCTCTATCTGGAGTCTGACAGCCCTCATTCTAGCCCTATGCTCAGCTTTCTGAGAAGCACTCATGCCTCTCTCTGATTCTCTGGAGGCACTAGAAAGATGAGAGTCCCCTGAGGGAGATCTCACTCTTCTGTTGCCTGGGAGAATCACATGTTGGGTTCTGGGGAGGTGCTGGCCCTCTCCATTCCCCAGTAGGTCCAAGTTGGCCTGGCTAAGCCTACCAACTGGAACCTGGCTACCCTGATCCTGTACTTCTAAGTCCTCAACCTCTGAGTCCTCATCCAAGTCATCATCATCCTCCTCTTCAGGGGGATCAACTGCAGGGGGGTTCCCTCCAGTTCCTGTATCTAGGGAAGCTGCTTTTGCCTTTTCTAAGTCATCCTGTTCTAGGAGTTCTACCAGGATTAGGCAGGTGGGGCTTCTGCCCCTTTTTAACCCTCTTGCTTTGCACAAGACAATCAAGTCTCTGCGGGTTAGTTTGTCATATCCAGAAGTTGCCTGGGTAGGGTCAACTGTCACAGGACTAGACCCTGAGGCCTTTCCTGTGTCAGACATGGTTACTAGTGAGGTGTAAGTGGTGCACTTACCTACACTAAGTGTTTTCCTACTGGACCTTGCTAGTGAGTTGTAGTCAGGGGTGTGCTACTCCCTTCAACCTACAACTACTAAGTTCAGTAGAACTTAATATGCTAAGCTTTTGATTTTATATGTACCTAGAGGTACTTGATGTGATCTTTCAATTTGATATAAAGATTGCAATGGTAAAACAACAGCAAGCTCAAATCCGCACCGCTGCTCACCAATGTGAGAAGTTGGCCTGGTAGGGGATGTTTCCAATTCTGGAACCACCTACTACCTGACCAAACAATCCCCTTATGGTGTCTGGTTGTAAGTCAACCTTATTAGACAAGCTATCCTAGGGGTAGCATGGACTAAGCAGCCTAAAGGCTTAACTTAAGAGGTCGTGTTAAGCGAGCTGTTTTACCACATACAATCCTGTAATACCAAATGAAAGGACACCACACAAGTATATATTATAAAAATATATGTGTTTATTACTAAAAACAATCCCCAGTATTCTTTATGAATAAAGGGGCACAAGCGTTAAATCAAAAGCACTGTTTAAACATACAAAGTTGCACAATTATGGATGAGGGCAGGGGGCCACTCAAACCATATACTAAACAAGTGGTATAAGAGAGGCCACTCGAACAGTGGTTAGGCCTAGGGCCTAGGGAATCGCTGGGAGCAGTCAGGACAAGCAATGCTGAAGTCGGGAATGGCCCTCGGGATTCGGGAGATGTGCGGAAAGCGCACGCATGCACCAATGTTAACCAATGGTGCGTAAAAGTCAAATAGTTAAAGTTTAAGGACACTTCCGCTGAACCTAGAGGAACAAAACTTAACACACAGACCCTAGAGGTGTGCACCAGTGTGGGAACACCGGCGGAGCAAAGTTACCTCACCCACAGGAAGTGGGTGCACAGGGTCGAAGTGGCGTCGGGTTTTGACACGCAGGCTCTTGGTGCTTGAAGCTGAAAGGGCTGCAGGCAGGGTGAAGACGAAGTGTCCGGTGGAGTCCAAGGGTGGACTCAAGTTGTAGAGTACCTGAAAGCAGAGGGGACAGAGTCTGGGTCACTCAGCAGTGACCAGGGTGGAACCAGGACGGAACCAGGCAATGTCGGGCGCAATCAGGTGGTCGTCGAGGCGCTTCTCTTCGCTGTCACGTGGGCTCTGGGGCATCTGCGACGTCCAGGAGCAGGTCACGATCTGTCCCACGCAGGCTCTCACCGTCGGTGCAGTCGGCTTCCGGTTTGGAGCAAACAAGCCTTGGTAAGAGCAATCCACGCGGGATTGGAAGATGGCGTCTTACTCGGACCGGGAAGGTCAGAGTCGGGGCTCCCTTTCAGGGGAGCTGGTGTGGATCTGGAGCAACCAGAATCACGAGTCTTCTTTTGTAGTTCGTCGGTACAGGGACCACAAGCCAGCTGGCAAGTGACCGGGCCAACGCGTTGAGCCAAATCGTGCCAAAGGGCCCCACGCAGCACTCGTCGAGTGTGGAGGGCTGAACTTCGGCTCAGGAGTAGCTCAGGGTGGGGGCTTCTCAAACCCCGGTGTACAGCTTCGAGGGTCACTCGTGGGCTGCACGGTCAGCGTCTCGTGGTCACTTCAAGATGGCGTGCCCCACGCTTCCGGTCGCCTCCACGGGTCTCAGCTTTGCAGGGACTGTGGATCGGGCTGTTAGAAGCTGGGCAGGCTTGATCTCGTCGATCTCAGTCGCTCGAGTTCCGGCGGGAACTGCAACCAAGTAGACGTCGAGGGCTGGATGGTGCCTGCTGCTGCAGGGTGGTCACTCCTTGACCACAAGGGAGATTCTTCGGGCTTCCACGTTGAGATGGAGGGCGAAGGGTCCAGAATATCGTTTCAAATGTTTCTTCCAGGAAATCTGATGTGCATTGGCACTGCTCCCACTCTTATTCGAATCTGGTGGGCGTGATTACCTGCTAGGTCCCCTCCTATGGGTGGGACCCAGGAAGTGGGTGGATACACCCCCTTCCTTTGATCCAGGCCGCCCTGGCACGAGGGCTGGAGTGCCCCAGAACCGGTTTGGCCGGATTATGCAAGGGGCAGCCTTGTGCGCCCCAGGCAGTGTCTGGTTTCTTTCAAACCTCCCTGCTACAATACACTATCTCCTGTCTGGAGGGCGGTGACACCCTCCTGTGACAGGAAACCCTTTGTCCAGGACCCCCTTGACTGGGTTTCGGTCAGCTCCAGGGGTCCAGACATTTGTCTGTGGCAGAGGCATCCATTTTGTGGATCTTAAGGCCTTTGGAGAAATCAACCGCATTAAAGTGAAGTAACATGTCTTACCCCTCTAGAGGGGTGGAATGCCATCCCCGTCGCCAGAACTGGCGAGGGGATGGTATTCCAAAGCGTATGACACCTTACACGACATGTTTTGATAAAGCCAAACCAGAGTTGCTAAATAACCGCGAGGATTATAAGGCACTTAATAGTATATGGTATGGCATTATCCTGAAACAGCTTAGGGATTTGTTCCCGACGGCTGCAGACAGGCTCAGCTCATGCTAGAGCTCCATCTCACATAAAAACCATGCACCCAGCCTCCAGGATTGGTGAGGCCTGTCTATAGGAGTGGCTCACAGGTTTACATGTGTCCAGATATAGGTTTAGACATAGGTATACTATATCTAAGCAAGGGGTGTGTACACCACCTTACCCCAGCTGAGTGATCAGCCAGTTGTGTCAATTTAAGAACCAGCCAGGGGTGGCAAAAGATATGCTGCAGCCCCTGGTAGGCCTTAGTGGCTCCTGTGCCCTGTGCACCTATAGTGCATTCTACAGGGGCTGACAAGGAGTCCATTTCCAATTGGTATGTACCTAGGGTACATGGAATCCATTTTACAGAGAGAGCAGATGGCCTGGGGCCCTGATTAGCAGGGAACCAGGTCAACTAAGTCAAAAAACCAGCTAAACACAGGCAAAAAATCTGGGGTAACCATAGTCAGGTAGCCACCTTCCTACAACTTTGAACTAGGGTATAAAAAGGGATATATGGTCCCACTTGCATACACAACTGGCAGGCAGGAGATGCAGTTTACTCTGTCGCACTCTCACATTGCATTTAAGCTACGCACACCGATACCCTAAACACGCACTTGATGTTAGCGCAAAGTCTGTGCACAGGCATAGAAGTGGAGCATTACATGTGTGTGTCAGTAGGACGCCACTCCACTGACCATGATGCAAAGATCACATCATGCTATTGATCCTTACAACAGGGTGCATTGCCACCACCGCTCTGTCTGGTAACAGGTCACAGGACCGGTCCAAGACCTCTCATAGTCCCTTGTTAGAAGTTGCATAGTACTGATATGGCAGAAAAATATCATGTAATTGTTTTTTTTTACTTTGTGGTAGATTTACCCCAGTAACGTGCAGTCACAAGTTTGACCCCATTGACTGGGGAGATGCCACGTGGAACAGATTCTTCTGCCTGTCAAACCACATGCCATTCACTATTTCATTTTTTTTTTTTTTTCCCTTTAGATAATTTATTGATAAAAAGCGGCAACACATTGATACCTTGCTGCTTCCATTGCTCAGCATTCAAACTCTACATCAGCTTGAACTTGAATTGCAGTTTCTCCGAGAGCATTGTTTTTTTTGTTTTTTTTGAAGACCTTTATTGCATAGATGGTAAATATCTTACATGTTACATTCAGCGGCTCTCAGGGGCCAGCCGGGCAGAAAACAATCGGGTAAACCTATGACTAGATGACACAGCCATTTAGCCGACAACCCAGGGGTCCGGCGGCGAGTCTCATGTGGGTGTATATGCAGCCATCGATGTGCAGGTATTTTAGCATTAGATCTTGTATTTTTGTCTTACATTGTAGAGATTTGCTTTGCAGCGATCACCCAGCATTAGTGCCATGATAGCTATCCCCCAATTCCCCGCAAATAGCCGAATAGTCAGTCGTAGGCAACCAATAGCGGGGGGGGATCTGCAACAGATGGTTTACCAGATCCGTGACCGTAATGCTGACTATGAAACGACTAGGTGTACAATAGTATAGCTCACTGAGGCATAGTGGTAGGTGGTTATGTGCGGCAGGGTGAGTCTGCAGCCGTTTCAGGCAGGCCTCAAGTGTCTGGTAGTATGGTGTCTGTGTGGTCTCCCAGCGTTGGTATTGGGAGGTCGCAAGAGACGCAGCGATATCTGATAGGCTGTGCAGAGGGTCTCTTGTTAACATGGGTGAGGGTGTGTGCAGAGTCGTATCTCTCTCAATGTGTAAGTGTCACCGTGGCTCCGCATGGTATGTGTAGCTCAAGATCAATAAGGTATCGCTTCTTGTTAGTGACATGCTGCATCTAACGTCTTCCTTTGTGTGAAGAAATGGGTCCGGTCAGGGAACACGACCAGTTAACAAACCATTCCCTATGCCTACATCTTGGCAGGGAAAATCTGGGGGGCAGGGCCAGTAAGGAAGGGGTAGGGGGGGATTTCGTCACAGGACCTCATATGCGGTGGCGGTTGTGGGGCAGGGCCTAGCAGGGCTTCTCGCCACGTGAAGTGCGCAGGTCAGTCGAGGCAAAGGCTGTGGCTGGTGTGTGGCGCTGTGTGGGCGTCCGGTGCAGTGCGTAGTATAGTAAGTGCCTATAGTCGTTAGTGTATATCTCAAAGTCCAGAGAGGCGGGTGAGCGGGGGAGAGGGGGGCAGGGCCATGTCAGCTTCCGGTGTTAAGAGGTGTTGTAATGCGTCGGTACGAGTGTGTCTCATGTAATCCCCTGCTCCTGGCAGGTGCGTCGGAACGCCTTGAGGAAGTCTTCCCAGAGCTGAGCAATAGGGAACTTACGCAATCCCGCTGTTTCCTCGCGGAGAAGCACCGTGCCTTCCGCTCGCCCCCAGTTGGTAAAGGAGGCGCGCCAGTGCTGTGCGTGAGGGGGGGTCGCTGCCTTCCAATGCTTGGTAAGCAGACGTTTGGCCGTTATGAGCCCCATGTCCCAGAAGCACGTCTGCACTTTGGTAAGTTTAGTGCGTTTGTATAGCCCCAAGATGCACGCTTCCCACGTGTGCGGTACCTGCTCGCCAGTGCTGCGTGTGAGCAGCGTTATAACTTCAGTCCAGTACATGTGTACATCGGGGCAATGCCACAACATATGCAAGAGGTCCGCTCCGTTCAGAGAGCAGCGCGGACAAGCGGCATCAGTGGTTGTGAAGTACCTGTTTATCTTGTCGGGTGTCAGATAAGCTCGGTGCAAGATGTAGAATTGAATTATTCTAAAACGGGGTTGCGTGGGATGTATGTCGGTCCGGCTAAGATCATCGCCCATTCTTTGTCAGTCCATGCTTGTCCTCTATCCATCGCCCATTTGTCCCGTAGCGGCAATGTAGACGGTTGCGAGTGCATTAGTAGGGCCTGCGCTAACCAATGTATGACATGTGAGCCATCTCCCATGACGTGGAGATACTGCATAAAGCTGTGCATCGGCAGTTCGTCCCTCATGTCGCCCCAAGACTGGGTGAGCGTGTGTAAGAGGGACGCATGCAGTAGGAACTGGCCAGCTAGGATTTCCGTGCTAGCGGCCAGGTCCGCAAAGGTGAGTAGCGTTCCGTCAGTGTAGAGATCTCCCAGAGTGTCCACCCCCGCCTGTGTCCAGCTAGTTAGTCGAGTCACAGTTAGTGCATCCACTAGCCCTGGAGTACCCAGAATTGGTAGTATCGGAGCGTATGGCGTCGTCACCCGGGTGAGCCGTAAACATCTGCGCGCCACCGCCAGGTGTAGTTGTAAGGGGCAGGGAGTCCGGGTTATCGGGTGGAACAGCGTGCAGATTTGTGTTTGCGTCCAGGCAGCAGTGTCCGAAGCAGTATCTTCGAGGTGTTTGCCGCTGAGCCACCCCGTCACCCACTGCATCTGTGCCGCGAGGTAGTATAGCTCCATGTGAGGGACTGCTAGGCCCCCTGCTCAGTTGGCATGTAGAGCTTGGTCAGCGCTACGCGGGGCCGGTCCGTGTTCCAGATGAGACTGCGTAGCAGAGTGTCCAGGTCACGGAATATTTTATTTGGTACGTATGTGGGCAGATTGGCAAAATAGTACAGCAGTCTGGGCAGCACTATCATTTTAGTAAGTGCTATGCGGCTCGGGACATTTAGAGGTAGGGTGTTCCAGAACTTGATCTGTGCCCGAATCGAGGCGATGGCCCGCAGGAGATTCCCCTCTAGGATATCCGTTGGATTCCGATATATTTGGATCCCCAGGTATCGGAATGTAGTGGGATGCCATTGCAATCTACCTCCGCCCAGACGCACGTCGCATTCGGGCGTGTCTGGACTAAAGGAAAAAGCCCCCGATTTGGACCAATTAACTCGCAGTCCAGACATTTCTTCGAAAGTTTGGAAGACGTCGGCCAGGGAGTCAGGGATGTTAGTTATGTCTCTGACGTACAGCAGCAGGTCGTCTGCATATAGTGACACTGCGTGGAGGCCATCTATTAGCGGGATCCCCCATTCAGGCCCCTGAGTCCTGAGGATTGTGGCCAGGGGTTCCATGGCCAAGGAGAACAATAGAGGCGACGGGGGCAGCCCTGTCTGGTGCCTCTCCGAACCCGAATAGTGTCCGAGAGCAGCGTGCCCGTGCGATCTCGGACCGTCGGTTTGTCGTACAGCAGGCCCACCATGGCTTCGTATCCTCCTCCCAGTTGGTACTTTTCCATAACCGCTCCCAGGTAGGGCCACTCGACCGAGTCAAAGGCCTTTTCAAGGTCTAGTACCAGGCATCCTGCTCTGGGCCACTGATGGGTGGCGTATTCCTGTATACGGAATAGGCGGCGGATATTGTGGGAGGTGTGGCGTGTCGGAACAAAACCGTTTTGGTCCTGGTGCACCAGGCGGGGCACATAGGGGGCCAGTCTCCGGGCTAGTGTGGAGGCCAGTATCTTATAGTCCGTGTTTAGCAGCGCCAGGGGACGGTAAGAGCCCATCTGCGTGCAGTCCTTGTCAGGCTTCGGGATGGAGATCAGGGTTGCTTCATTCAACGATGCGGGTAAGAGCGCATCTTCCGCTGCTGCGGCGTACACGCTCAGAAGCCGCGGAATGAGTATATCCGCGCCTGCCTTATAAAATTCGGCCGGAAGCCCGTCCGGGCCAGGGGATTTGCCGTTAGATAGGTGAAAAATTGCTTCGCGGATCTCGTCGGGGTCAAGCGAGGCTCCTAGTTCGTCCTGTTGTGTGGTAGTCAGGTGTGGCATGAGCAGAGGGGAGAGATAATGAGCAATGTCCGAGCGTGTGCGCAGCAGTCGGGAGCGATATAATGCTTCGTAGTGGTGAGTGACTGCATCGTGAATCTGATGTTGCGAGTACAATAGGCCCCTCCCTTCCGCGTATATCGCCGCCACTGGGGATGAGCGGGATTCCTGTGAAATCAGCCAGGCCACTAACTTGCCAGGTCTATCACTTAAGTGATGTGTCCTCGCCGAGTGCGCTGCGTAGTTAATGTCTCGGAGCCGCTCCAGTAGGCTTGCATGTTCTGCGCGCGCCCCCTGCAGTGAATCAGCGCTACCGTCAACTGCCTCCCCCTCCCTATCCAGTAGGTCGGATTCTATCCGGGTCAGTTCACTTTCTAGTTGTCGCCCCATGTGACCCTGTGTCCTCAGGCAGTGTCCACGGACCACTACCTTGAAGGCGTCCCATTCAACCTGGGGGGAGGAAGCCGTGCCCGCGTTGTCCTCAAAGTACTGGGAGGTGAGTGTAAGGAGGGATTCACGGAAAGCCGCATCAAGCAGGAGCGCTGGTTGTAGTCGCCAGGTGGGAATGGGGGGGCGCGGGCGGTCCCAAGCTATGGATAAAAAGTGTGGGTTATGGTCTGAATGCGTGCGACCCATGTATAATGTGTCAGTCACTAGGGGCAGTAGTGCAGTAGTCGCCATAAATCTGTCCAGGCGGACATGTAATTCGTGGGCGCCTGAGTAGTATGAGTAGGCCCGCGTCCCAGGGTTGCGCGATCTCCAAACGTCATGGAGATCCCACCGGTCAGCCCATTCCAGCAGTGCCTTCGTTGCACCACGCGTTGGAGCGCCTATGGGGGGCGGGAATGAGCGGTCCAGTGTTATGTCTAATGCGCAGTTGTAATCTCCCCCCAGTAGCCACGGGACCGCGTGCCAGGACGCCATCGTCGCGGAGAGGTGCATCAGGAAGTCTCCCTGATCAGTATTCGGGGCATACAGCGATGCCAGCACTATCTGTTGGCCATCCAGTCTTCCTTGCACTACAACAAACCTGCCCACCCGGTCTAGTGCAGTGTCTGTGACTGTCCAGGGGATCCCAGGGCGGACCCATATCAGTGCGCCGCGTGCATATGAGGAGTAGGTGGTAGCATAGAGTTGTCCGCGCCACTTGCGATGCAGTGCCAGTACCTCTGTCTTATTCAAGTGTGTTTCCTGAAGGAGTGCAATGCCTATCTTGTGTCTTTTTAGGTAGGAGTAGATCTGGTAGCGCCTAGCTGGTGTGTGCATTCCTCTGATGTTCCAGGTGCATATCCGTACCTCAGACATAGCGCTTCAATGTGTAAGCTCCTCCAGCTCCCCTGCTCGTGAAACTCCCAAGCAGCGCCTCCCGCTAGGCCCAAAGTCTCGTCCCCAGCACTAGTCCGCTCCAGGGTCTCAGTATGGAGTGTGACGAACTCCAGTGGTGTAGAAGGGTAGGGAAAAGGGGGGGAACATAAAGCCTCAACATGGCAACATTACCTGAAATGCCAAAAGGTCGGCTGCACAACATGTCGCCGTCCAAACTCTCAAATGAGCTCGTAAACTATACAGTTTTAGGGGTTATCTTGTGACGTATTGTATAACAATTGCAATTGCAGTGTAGTTCAATGGGAGCGTAGCAGCCCTCCCGGGTAGAGTAGGAAGGCCATCGCTGTCTGGCAGTTGCCCAGATCTTGTCTCTCAGGGCGAAGCCGGCAGTACTCTCAAGTGGCAAGTGGTGGGGGCTATGTCTCCAGGAGCAGATCTCCTTCCCCGGATGGCTCGGGGAGCGCCAGCCGGCGCGTGCAGTATCACAGAAAAGGCGACCCCTACGCAGCAGTGTGCAGTGTGATCGCGCGTGTGCGGTGGTCACAGTACCTGGCCGAAGTTCGGGGTCTCAAGGAGAGCGGGGTTCAGCAGCTCGCAGTCGTGCAGGCCCTCGCTTGCGAAGGGGGTCCGTGGAGCACTCGTGTAGTCCTGGTCGCTCCAGTGCACAAAGGCGGGAAACCGCCCCGGCCAGCTCAGCCAAACAGGTCGGCAGTTTGTGGGGTGACGTCCGGCAGGTCGTCCGTACGTTGGGAGTCTGGTAAACCATAGATCGCTTCATCGTCGCTCTGGAGGGGCGTCGGGTTAGCGATCGGGGCAGGCGATGGAGCCGGAGAGCTGCTGATTTCCGCCACGCTGCGGAGAGCATCCTGTTGTCCTTGCATCTTCTCATGCGCAGATGGGGAGTGAGCCGGTGTTCCTCGAGCTCCGGGAGGAGTGGGAGCTCTGCGTCGGCGGCGTTTTCGAGCCCCTCGTGTGCGTTCCATGGTGGCAGTCCCGTGCGCTCGTCTAGGCACGTCAGGCATGTTCTCGTCAAGCCAGGCCTCAACTTCATCAGGGTTCACAAAGAAGTGCGTCCTATCTTTCGCCACCACCCGTAGTTTGGCAGGGAAGAGCAGCGAGTATTGAAGGCCAGCTTGTCGCAATCTTCTCTTCACCTCTAAGAAAGAGTGTCTCTGTCTTTGCACTTGCACTGTATAGTCCGGAAAGAACATTACCGTAGTGTTGTCAATTCGGATCTCCCCCAGCTTCCTGGCTTCCCTCAAAATCGCATCACGGTCTCTTTAGTTCAGGACTCGTAGGATGATAGGTCTAGGGTTCGAGCCAGCTGAGAGGGGTTTCGTGGGTACTCGGTGAGCACGTTCCACCACGAAGTGGGGCGATAGTGTGCCTTCCGGCAGCAGGTCACGTAGCCAGTCCTCCACTCTCAGTGTAGGGTCCATCCCCTCCCATTTCTCCGGGATGCCCACCAGGCGGATGTTGTTCCTTCTCGCCCGCCCTTCAGCATCCTCTGCGCGTTCTTCCAAGAATTCCACCCGGTTGAGGAGATTCTGTATGTGCCTGTCAGACTGGGTCACCGTCGGTTCCATCGTTGCCACCGTGCCTTCCAGCATCGTGGTGCGTTCCTGCAGTTTCTTGTGGTCAGCTCTGAGGTGCGTCAGGTCTATTGCCACACTGTCTATCCTCGTTTCTAAGGAGGTGCGCGTCTGTTGGAGGGACTCCTCCATTCTTTCCATAGCTGCCAGGACCGAATCCAGTTTCGACGCCACGTGGTCGGCGTCCATCTTGGACGAGGTCTTTGGCGTTTTCCCCTTCACCGATGTGCTCCCCGTTCCGGTGCGTGTCAACACCCCTCCAGACATGGGGCAGGCGGCGTGCACAGGTAGTGCCAGGGGCTCAGGTCGTGTCCTTCTGAGGAAGCACCGGGGGGCAGATGATCCGTTGGGTCGCGACCGTCGTGTGTCCGGTGGTTCAAGTGGATAAGGCGCAGTCTATAGCTCCGGGCCTTTCGCGCAGCAGTTGAGGGCCAAAGTGTGCACCAGTGTATCTCAGGGGTGGGGGGAGGGGAGAAGCAGCTTCCCACCCGGTCGTCTTGTAGACTCCTCAAGCCGTTCCTGCGTGGCCAGCAGTCAGCAAGTGCCCCTTGCCGCGTCGGTCGCGGCTGTTAATGAGCGCAGGCCCCGCAGGACATGCCATTCACTATTTCATAGTGTATTTCTGCTTTTATTTAGCACTAGTTTTAAGCAGGGGAGGGAAGGGGAACGAAATTTCTAACAGAGGGAAAATTGTGTGTTTCCCCCAGGTAGTACAAAACAGCATAAGTCTTCGCTGCTTTTGCTGCACCCAGAGTCTTGTGCGTCTTTTCAGTCTAATTTTCCTATCTGGAAAAAAATTGTGTCCTGTTTTTCTGTACCCGGTACATCCAGGTGCAGAAAAACCTAACAACTGATAATCAGGTGGAATAAAATGAACACATGAAAGTACGCCTTAGTTTCATTGCCCTTGATTCATACTCTGAACCATAGTTGAGGGATTGGTCTAGGCATAGTCCTCGCAATACACAATAGATTTGCGTGAGGCAGAGACCAGAACTCCAAAGTCAGGATACCACGTACAAGTAGGTGGCAACTCAGGGCAGGGGAAAAATGCCTTTTGTCCATGGAGGGGAAATACCCGTCCCAGAAATCTACATTACAAATTAATTAATTGTATCCTTTTTTAAATATCTGTTTGGTGCCAGTGCATATGACTTTATGTGCATATCGAAATAAAGCATCAATCAATCAATCATATGACTTTAATTTCTGCCTTTTGGATTTTATGTCACAAGTCCATAGGGTGCATGTATCCTTTGTGAGCTTAATAAAATGTTGAAAATTCTACAAATCCTCACTCCTACATCCACGTACTCTCAGGCTACCATTCTACACTCTGCTCTGTCTGAAAAACAGCTCAACATTTTCAAAATTCTGCATTGATTTGGCTTGTAAATTATATTTTTGGAAATCTACATGTTTTAACTATTTAATTTTAATACTATAGGTGATTGAAATTACTGACGAAGAAAGCAAGATTTGCACTAGGCAACTGAATGTCAGTGCCATAAGAAGGATTATTTTGAAAAACTGAAGGACATCCAGCATTCTACGTTTAAACAATTTCCAAAGTCTAAGTGTGGCGAGGAAGTTGGAGCTGAGGAAAGTACTATACCTGTAAGTGAAGTCTCTAATTTAGCATTTCATTAACCCAGAGCAAAGCCATATCTGTGCACAGAATAACGGTCTTCTAAAACATCATGTAATTCCAAAGAGGAAGCACACATTGCATAAAAGAACGCTATAACAAAAGGTTTCTTCTGCAAACCATCAAAGAAAATTCGCTGAGAGAAGACTCCGAAGCTGACATTTTAACAACCAAAAGATTGGAAAATCACCTTTGTTCAACAACCGTTTTTAACCAATTACGCAAGTCTGAGACTATCTGCCTCTGGATAGAATACAAAGACCCACTCTGCTCACTCTTGCGAAAACCTTAAAAATTCACCACTTTATTGTGTTCATGACCATCTCAGATTGTTTCCTTTTTATTCTGTACTGTTCTGTAATTCTATGTAAATCGCGTCAACATTCTGCTGTGCATGCGTGATATGTAAAAGTGTTAAATATAAAAATGGATTAAATGAGCACCGTTGTGCTATAGGTAATTAAATAAATCCTCGTCTTCAAAAGTACAAACCTTAACCTTACATCAAACAGAAAGGGTAAAAGGAACTGATGTTCTGCGACTGGTGATTCACAATAGTACTGTGCACGTTCGAACACCCTCAGTTACTGCCATTACGTCAGTTCAAAAAGGTACTTATCAGTTTAATCATTAAATATCAGACTAACACCTTATCACTGCATTACTAAGAACCTATACAAATAGATTTGAGAAAAACTTCAGTCACAAAATAAGTTATTGCCGGATAGGCTATAACCTAAAGACTATTATCTGCTAGAAACATTTCGACAGGTGTTACAGGGCTGTTTCCTGACATAGTTTGCTCTATTCAAGCGTTAAGAAGATTACACACAATTTCTTTTAGAGATAAATGCTGAACATTATCTAAACAAGCCCGACTCTAAAATCGGATTCACTCTTACCGTGGCATATAAGCAAGAGAAAACTAAATGTAGAGATATTAACTCTAGGAATACACCTTACAAAAACACGGACTGTGAGAACAAATTCAGTGTTCAAGCCCGCCTCAATCTGGGCGGGCAAATTAACCGATGTTGGGGAAAAAAGTTACCTGTGCCTAAAAAGATACAGCCATTCATCTCATCTCACAGAATTTGACAGAATGCACTCTGGGAAAAACCTCTCTCAGTGCTCTGAATGCCAAAAAAGTTTCAGCCGTAAATCTTATCTCACTGAGCATATGAGAAGCCACACTGGGGAAAAACCTTATCAGTGCTCTGAATGCCAGAAAAGGTTTTGTAACAAACCGAGCCTATCTCGACATGCATTAACCCACTCTGTGGAAAAACCTTACCAGTGCGCTGAATGCCCAAAAAGTTTCAGCCGTAAATCTTATTACACTGATCATATGAGAATCCACTCTGGGGAAAAACCTTATCAGTGCTCTGAATGCCAGAAAAGGTTTTGTAACAGACCGAGCCTAGCTCGACATGCATTAACCCACTCTGTGGAAAAACCTTATCAGTGCGCTGAATGCCAGAAATGTTTCAGTGACAAAAGAGGACTCACTCTACATACAATGACCCACACTGGGGAAAAACCTTACCAGTGCTCTGAATGCCAGAAATGTTTCAGTGACCAAAGCTGTCTCAATCGACATACAAGAACCCACACTGGGTATAAACCTTTTCAGTGCTCTGAATGCCCGAAATGTTTCAGTTACAAAATCAGACTCACTGAACATATAAGAACCCACACTGGGGAAAAATCTTTTCAGTGCTCTGAATGTCAGAAATGTTTCATTGGCAAAGACAGGCTCGCTCGGCATACAAGAATCCACACTGGGTATAAACCTTTTCAGTGCTCTGAATGCCAGAAATGTTTCAGTTTCAAAATCAGACTCACTGAACATATAAGAATCCACACTGGGGAAAACCCTTATCAGTGCTCTGAATGCCCAAAACATTTCAAACTTAAATCACTTCTAACTGCACATTTGAGATTCCACACTGGGGAAAAACCTTATCAGCGCTCTGATTGCCAGGAAAGGTTTTATAACAAACAAAGTCTTTCTCGACATGCAATAACCCATTCTGTGGAACAACCTTATCAGTGCTCTGAATGCCAGAAATGTTTCAGTATAAAAAGTAGTCTCACATGGCATAGAAAGATCCACGATGGGGAAAAACGTTATCAGTGCATTGAATGCCACAAATGTTACAGTGAAAAAAGCTGGCTTATTCGGCATACAAGAACCCACACTGGGGAAAAACCTCATCAGTGCTCTGAATGCCAGAAATGTTTCAGTGAAAAACGCCTTCTCACGGTGCATATAAAAACCCACACTGAGGAAAAACCTTTTCAGTGCTCTGAATGCCAGAAAAGTTTCAGAGACAGAAGAAGTCTTTTTCAACATACAATAACCCACACAGGGGAACAACCTTATCCATGCTCTGAATGTCAGAAATGTTTCATAAACAAATTCCGTCTCACTCAGCATATAAGAACCCACACTGGAGAAAAACCTTATCAGTGCTCGGAGTGCCACAAATGTTTTAGTGTAAAAGGCAATCTCACTCAGCATATAAGAACCCACACTGGGGAAAAACCTTATCAGTGCTCTGAATGCCAGAAATGTTTCAGTGACAAAAGCAGTCTCACTCAGCATATAAGAATCCACACTGGGGAAAAACCTTATCAGTGCTCCGAATGTCAAAAATGTTTCAGCCATAAATCTCATCTCACTGAACATGTGAGAATCCACACTGGAGAAAAAAAATTATCAGTGCTCTAATTGTCAGAAAAGATTCAGAGGTAGAGATGGTTACAAGCGCCATAAGAAAACACACCATCAAAATAATTCAGTGCTCCAAATGCCAGAAAAGCATCAATTTTAAACTTAATCTCACTCTGCATGAGCAGACGCACACAGGGGAAAAACATTACCAATGCGGTGAATTCCAGAAATTCCTATTTGATGGGCACAGCCTCACTAACCATTGGCGACTCCATACTGATGAAAAACCTTATGAGTGCTCTAAATGCCAGAAAAGCTGCAGAGAAAAACGCTATCTCACCATGAGAAACTCCACTGTGGAGAAAATCCTTATGCCATAAACGCTTGAATCTGAAAGACTGTCTGCTTCATGATAGACCCCATACTGGGGAAAAAACCTTATGAGTGCTCGAAATTCAAGCAAAGATTTGGCTACAAATTACTTCTCACTTGTCAAGAGCGAACTCACACGGGAGAAAAAAGCCTTATGTGTGTTCTGAATGTCAGATAAGGTTTAGTCTCGAATACAATGTCACCTCATATGAGAGAATTCAAACTGGACTAAAGCCTTATACAGGAGGGGAAAGCCATAAACGTTTTACTCAGAAAGGAGATCTCACTAAACATGAGAAATGCATCCACACCAGGTGAAAAGTAAGGCGTATCTTGAGTTGCAGAAAAGCTTCTAACAACCTGACTTTACATGAGAGAGCACATATTGTAGTTGCAATAGAATTCATCAAGAAACTCTTGCAGGATAATTTAGGCTGCCCACATGCAACCTCCAAAGAAATTTCAGGCCTTGAACATTTTTAATTGCAACAAAATTCACAATTTGAGTATGTGAAAGTTACATAACTCGCAAGATCTTTACTTTACACAGAGAAGTGTTAGTGCTTGCAAAAATCAACAAATTGCCAAAAAAATCACAAATATTAATGTCTCAAATTTTACTCCACCCAAAATGTTTCTACTCACCCTTGTTTCTTAACATATGACTGATATCTATATTTTCATGATAAGATTAAGCTTAGGTGGAGTTCCTCAGTGAAGAACTCAGTGAAGTGACAAAAAAACTCTGGCGCTCTACTCGGAGTTCCGCGAGCAGCGGAGTGCGTTAGGGTCATGCCCTTCTTGGTTATTTTGATCCAGGGGTGTTTGTCCCGCCCTGTAAAAATAATCGCGAAAGGCATCATGTGCAGCACAAGAGGGTGCAGTTGCTTCTACTCGAGCGGCTGCTTTGTCAATGCGAAGGGAGGTTTCTCAACGCGAGTGGTTGTGACCTGCCGCGACCACTTGCATTGAGAAATCCGATGACCAACTTTGAGAAATCTCGCCAGGAGGTTGATTTTGCTCGCCAACTAGACCTTGGCGAGCTCGAGCAAGGAAAAATCTCATCAGGTGGTGGATTTTCCTCGCTCCAGCACATGACGTTGAAGAGCGTGAGCATTAAAAAAAACCTAGCTACGCTCCATTGAGCAGAGTTTTTAGGAACTCTGCAAGCTCCGCGGAGTTCACCACCCAGAATTAGATAATATACAACAGCAGGAAAACATAACAAACCGGTTACTTGCCTTTGGTAACGCTCTTTCTGATGGATACTCCTTTACCTGCAGATTCCTTACCTTGTGAATATTCCCCACATGCCAGACTAGATCCGCAAACTTTAAAGCAGTCCTGCTACACCCAGTAGGAGACATTGTGCAGCTCAGTGTCGACGTCATTCTGCTCCAGAAGTGACAAGCAGAGACTCATATAAGCACTTCCCATGTGCACTGTGAACAAATACAGGGGTCTGTGAGTTCATTATCTCACAGGTCTGTATCACATATGCAGGCCCTGGGCATATATTAATTCACCATTTTTATCATGATTAGAATTCAGATGATGCCTTTTCATTTCCAAAAATTCTAATTGTATTCTCAGCATCAAGTGTATATATAAAGCGTTGAGTGATGACTGCGCAGTGCTCAAGATGAAAGTGATATGATGATAAAACTGTCCGATCCACATTTTGTACACAGAAATAGGGCTGTAAATACTTTTGTACAATACAAGTTAAGCAAAGGCTATTCTTAGAAGACATAATTTATATGAAATAGTCCCTGTATAGTTAATATTTTGACCGCTCCAGTTAATTACCATGGTCTCATCAGGACGGTAGATCGCCGTCTCTCCAAAATGCTTCTCAACTATATTCAATACAACCCAGTAAGTATTCTTCTGTATCTCGGGGCAGCGTACCTGGGAGGAAGTCAAATTCAACTAAGCAGTTCCAGCGCCCGTTCGTCGGACCATACAACTACAGCCGGTGAATCCTTGGCTCGCTGTCAAACAAGTTCAAGTGTGACACTTCCTAATGAGACCATCGTCATTGACTGCCTTGTCTGTGAGAAGCTGCACCAGCCCTCCTGTGATGGTGGGCCAGAAGACCTTCACCGCTAAGTGAAATGCTCGCCACTCCAACAGCTTGATGTGGAGTTGGGTCTCTGCCGCTGACGAAGGTTCCCTAATCTATGTCTCCCATATGGCCTTCCCATCCCAGAAGTGATACATCCATCGCCACTGTTACGCCTGGGTGGAATAGGGAGATGGGTCTGCCACTGGCACAATCTAATTCATTGGGGAATATGTTGGATACTGCCCACAATAGGGCGAGTCAGTGTCTGGCAGGACACAAAGATTTTTTGCAGCTGCTCCAGTTGTATCGGCAGGTCACGCAGTGGCATGATGTCCTGGACGTTGCCTTTATGTGCCATGGCCATGAAAGAACTGGGAGACCTGCTGGGTTTGCAGCAGGGTCTGGCGCTGGTAGTGTTGAAAAACCCTACTGTAGCCAAAAGGGGACGAGCTTTGTGATGAATTTGCATGGCGGAGGGAGACAAGCAGTCAGGAGGCGCACTGATTGGGTACCCCCACCTGACAGGATCGTGACACACCCCAACCACCTGCAGGGGAAACGTGCCACCTCATCTCATAGCTGCCAGGCGCTTCACTATGTCAGCAGACTGGTGGTTTACAACTGTGCCTACGTTGGGGCACCACATGTTTTTTCCAGCATAATCTGGTGTACTCCCCCTGTGTGGGATGACAGCACCCACCGAAGACTGCACCTTTGTGTAGTCTGGGACAGTGCACTTTCCATGTAATTCTGAACTGGGTTTTTAAATATGGTACATTTTCTGTGCCTATTTAATTCAGGTATACAAAGAATGTGGTACTACTTGTATACAAGGGTAGGAGAAGGAAGAATGAAGTTCTAAGGTGGCGGAAATGTTTTTGTCAAAGTGCTTTATTCCCTAAACACCCTCCCGTACCCTGAACATAATGAGATTACGTAGATTACACCTCTGCGTGCCTAATGCTGCCATTTGTATTTCAAGACCAGTGATTAATAAGGTTTTATCAAGTTCAAAGCCATTAGGCGTTCCCGACCTGTCTGATCGAGCTGCATTTGTACATAGGCCTTCCTATATTATGAGATTTATTCCTGCTTCAGTCTTTAATTGCGATGAATACTTTAATACCCAGGCATGAAGTCATCGTCGAGCTGTTTAATTAATCCATCTGTCTTGCCACCTCTTCCCCTCTGCATCCTTAACCAGTGGCCTAGCCAGTGTGCCCTGGGTCCCAAGGTAAGAAAGGAAATGTGACCCCTGCCCTCTGTTTTGACTGTGGAAAACAGCAATAATCATTGTTCTGTGGGCCCCTCAGGCCTCTGTTTGAACTGTGACAAATAGCAGTTATCAGGGTTCAGTGGGCCTTTAAGGTATCTGGGACCTGGTGCCATCGCACCTGCTGCACCAATGGGAAGCTATGCCCCTGCCCTTATCAGCTTCTGTTCTAGCCCAACTGGAGAACCGAAGCAGCCAAGTACTGATCTGGCCATATCTGCAGGCATGCAGCCGCCTCTTCCACTGAAGGGATTTAAGTCGCATGAAAGCAGCATGCGGGAAACAACTATTTTTTTTAATCTGAATCCGTTTAAAACCAGGGACGAAAAACGGTTCATCGTCATCCCTTGCTTATCAGAAGGGTAAAATAGATTCCTCTAACATTACAGTGTACAACATAAAAAATGTGATTCTGTGTACGAATTAGAACTAGCATGCATATAGAAAGGGGAGCCTTTGGCCAAAATAGCTATTTTTCCTACCCATACTTTTAACACAGCTTATACAAAAAATGCTAATTACATTGTCATCCGGAAATGGTCATTAGCGCCTACTCATAAGCAAATGCCACTTAGAAATGTCTTTCACTTCAAGCTTTCAAAAGTAAATTGATTTAAAAGCAGTATTGCATTTTTTGACATTATGTACTTTTACCAAAAGAGCATCAATTTTATATGGCACATCATAGAAAAAAGGAGTTGTTTATATATACTAAACCTCCAGAAACGTTTGATTAACCAGTTATAAAGTCACGTCTAGCTTAGTTAGTTTATAGTCTTCTTTTTTTTAAACTTAAACAGGAAAGCAGCTAAAGCAGTCTCTGGACATAAAATAGGATGTAATCATAATCTTTAGATACATTTTCTGAGTTTCAGTAACAATGTGTGTCTTCTGGGTTTACTCCAAACCACTATAATAAACATATTCAAAGATTTTAGATTTGATCTTTTTGCACTGGTTTCTATTGCAGACAATAATCTAGATTTAGACCCAGGATCAATTCCACCCATGGCTTTTAAAATCTATTTATCAATGATCTCTATTAGTGTTATCGCAACTAAAACGGTACTAGAACTGATCTGAGAGATGGACCTTCAAGTATTATGCTCAGTCAATTTATTGAACAAACTATGGAGTTAAAATCTGAATAGATTAGATCTACAAGCATTGCCTGACCACTGTATTTTATATCAATAGATTACTTATCAGCACATTTTCTCTAAGTACAATTCAGTCATCTTCTATTTTTCGGTGAGCTCGTGCTGGGTCTGTTAGAACTCTTTCAAAAATATGACATTTAAATGTCCAAAAAATCAAGAATTCTAGTTTCAAGCCTGGTCAAACCTTAATGAATGCTACACCAAAATATGCCCTTGTGTTCCTACATTTTATTGTGCACCATGATTCAGAAATGGCATGTTTTTGCTTTCGGAGGTAAAATTCTAAATATATTTATTGTTGTTGCCAGCCGAAACATTATCACTAATTGGGAAGATAACAACAAGTGGTCTTGTGATGCTTGCTGGAATGGGAAGTGTTTAATCAAAAAGTGGATAGAATTCAAGTTTAGGAGACAATTTTACAAAAGTGTATGGATGTTGTATATATTTCAAATTGTTGATCTCCAAAATGGCCTAAATCAATAAATTGAATTGAAATTCAAGTTTATCATTTGAATCCTATTGTTGGAAAAGATGTGATTTTGAACCCCATGAGGTGGTTCCTTTCCAGAAAGCATTCAGGTTGTAATCATGAGTCAAATAATGCTTAGGAGGATACAATATTCAAATTGAATTCTAATTACATATGAAATGTTCATTGTTCAATATATTTCTCTTAGTATTTTAATGTAAGGCATTTTTATGCCTAAGCAAAATAATTAGTATTTGTTTTTCTATATGTAGGAAGCATTACATTAATGAAATCACTGTATCCTACCTTCTTTGTTTCCTTTCCTGTTCTTTATGAACGTTTCTATTGTTGAACTTTAAAGATTGCCCGAAATTAGGAAATGTGCTCTACATAACTTTGCTGTGTTACATTATGTTGATTTTTATGTACAACTATCGTCTCTTATGTGTATGGCAACTGATGTTCTGTTTTGCTTTAATAATCAGCTTATGTTTATTAGGTTTTATTATTCAATAAAATGTTTCAAACACAACAAATGGTAGTTGATATGTATTTACAACTGCAGCATTTTTATTGTATGGGCACTTTCAAAGGGGCCAAAGATATGGTCTGCGGGTTGACGGAGTACCACATTGGCATCAGCAGGGAGAGGTTTGGGCAGGTGATTGGGGATACATGTAAACTTGGAAGTAGGGGGAACAACGCATATACATTGTGTGGACTGTGACTCCTGAAGTTATTGTGAGGGATACCATGCTACCGTGTAAATGAATTATTGATTATTAGCAACAAACTTTATTCGGTTTTATAAAAGAAAACCATACATAAAATGATAAAACATTTTCCAAGTTACAGATTGACAAATATAATATGTACAAGTTAATCAAAACACAATATAAAAATTCATGAATTACAGTACAGAAGTTAATCGCAGCTTGACCTGAGTCTAACAGCGACCCGTAAAAAGTTAAGCGTATTCAAAACAGTGTCATTAGAGCAGTTATTAAAAGATAAGAGCTGGTCTCACCCTCCTAAAACCCGCTTTTTTGAGAATGGGAATAATAAATAACTTTCTAGGGACAGCATAAAAACTACAAAACCTTAAAAAGTGCATCATGTCCTGAGGAGACTCACCGTTGCAGCCACAGGGCATGAGGCACTGGCCTCTGTGAGTGCCACGAGGGTGTGCCAAGAGGTAATGGAAGAGGTTGAGCCGAAACAGGGTCAATAGATCATGGATGCTTTTAAGCCCTAGAAGATAAGGTTCGCTGGTTGGTCCGGTTTTTAACCGCATGCGTGCGGGCGGAATTCCGCTGGCACGCTGAGAATCTGTAAAGCCCTTTATTCATGACGAGCTGGGCTCGTCATGAGCGTGCGAGGAGGCTACCTCATGACGAGCCCAGCTCGTCATGAGCGTCGAAGGGGTTAACACGATGTACATACGCACACTAGGCTTACACAGCTCATTTCCCTCTCTTTCACAGCAGCTCATTCTTAAAAAACACTCTTTGACCAGAGAAAGGTCCCTCTTACATATGCACTCAGGTTTAGCAAATAGTTTCTACCTACCCTGCAGAGACCAACTCTTATATACTGGAGCCATCGGATGCTTGAGACATGGTCAAGTGAAAGTCATTCCCGTAGGACATCTTTGCAAGTGTATTTTCTTAACCCCTTGGCTGCGGGGCATATTCCCCTGCTGTGCTGGTGGAGTGGAGGGGCGCGCACAGTGCCCCGGTGCTCATGACGAGCTCAGCTCGTCATAAGCCACGGTTCTTGTGTACGAGCTGAGCTTGTCACGGCCATGCCCGTTTCAATAGAACGCTCAGCACAGCAGGGGAATAATCCCCGCGTGTGAGCATTCTAACGGCCGTGACGAGCTCAGCTCTTCATAAGCACACGGGAACCGTGGCTCATGACGAGCTGAGCTTGCCATGAGCATGGGAGGGGTTAATAAGCCCAAATATTAAGCCACAAAGACAGGGGACGGAAAGCCAGTACATCTGAGAGGAAAGAAATCCCCAACTCTTCGTGCACGACATAAAATGGGTTGCTTTGTGGGACAGAAAGGGCACGTCGCAGGAAAGAGTTTTCAGCACTTTGCACTGCCCCTACCCCAATGTAACCGCTTATCTCACTCCCATAACTAACCTTTGAGATATATTTGACTTCATATATCTTCAAAAGAGCCCCTATTGGCTTCCCTTCCACTCTGCTGGCAAAGTTAAGAACAGCTGCAAAAGCTTTCGCTATATCCCCTTTCTTGCAAGTCAGCAAAGGGCACCAACTCAAGGAATCGTTACACAACTCCTAAATAGGAGAAAACATTGGTCTTGGGTATTGACGAAAGGTGAACTGCTTAGCTTTACGAGGTCCCACCTGCAAAAATGAACGCATTGGAATGATTAAACGAAAGATTCAAGTTCTTCATAAAAAGGGAAGAAGAATTAAGAAGAAGTTGTAGGCCCCTAGTTGTCCTCGCCCAAGGACTGCGTCGTCCGCGTAAAGGAGGACTGGCAGGCTACGCTTGCCTACCTGGGGACAATCAGCATTTGTGCTTTGCAACATCTACAGGAAGTCATTACCGGCACTGTTCATTCAATTTCACCTCACGTGCTATAACTATGCCGACGACACACAAATACTCCAACTGGAACACCCCAAAGACATTGGAAAATCCTCAATTTTCAGTTGTCTCAGAGCTGTGGATCAGTGGATAACTTGGAGCCATCTCAAATTGAATGCTTCCAAAATGGAAATACGCAAATGTGGCGATTGGAAACATTATGACCCGCTTGCCGCCTGGCCTGATGAACTGGGATCACTGCCTAAAGTATCGAAGGAAGTTAGAAACCTCAGAATGACCATGGACTCCAAGTTATCAAAGAATGCCCAAGTGGACAAACTAGCAAGATCAAGCTTTGTGACTATAACAACACTGCAACACATTTTCCCTCATTTGGGATTTCCACACAAGATCCAAGCTACGATCTCCCTTGTTCTGTCCAAACTCGATTACTCCAATAGCCTCTACCACGGATCACATTTAACGACCATGAAAAGACTACAACGGATTCAGAACATAGCTGCCAGACTACTCTTGCATATCAAACCGGGAGACCACATCTCACCTGCCTTGAAAGCCCTGCATTGGTAACCGGTTGCCAGAAGATCCACATTCAAGCTACTTTGTATCATCCACAAAGCACTACATGGAATGGGACCGCTCTTCATTAGGAATAAAATGACCAAACACATTCAACAAAGGAACCTCTGCTCTAAAGGGGCATCTTGCCTCAAAATCTTAAGATGCCAGAAAAAAACATGGGTGGCACATCCTTCTCTGTTCAAGCAGCCAAACTATGGAACTCTTTACCCCCCAACATAAGATCCACTGACAACCACCTTATCTTCAGAAAACTACTCAAGAATTGGCTCTTACCCACTAAAGCACCATACACAAACATACATTTACAGCATATCTCACTGTAAATAAGCATTTATTTCACCATAGATATGTACCTATCTTTGTGTATTGCTTTGTATGAACATGTACAATAATTATGTTGTTAATAAAGAAATGTAAAAATCATCTTTGGTCTACATGTACTTGCTTCCATTGTGCATCTATGTACCTTCCATGTTCTTGGATCTGTGTGTTATTTACTTTTCTCCTGAAAAAGCATATCGAATGCACTACCCTATTTCTCATCCTGTACCTCTATTAATATCTTTAATCTACATATACTTACCTCCTTTATGCATCTATATACTTTCAATGTACTTATGGATCTATACTTTTATCACTTTCTTCTAATTTAGTATTTCTAATGCACTACCCTATTTCTCAGCATATACCTCTCTCAATATATCTTCTAGCCCAACTATCTGTCTCATCTCGACTACTATTTCCAATGCGCTACCCTATCTCTCACCCTATACTGCTATCAATATATCCTCTACATCCATTCTCTCGTTTATACCAAACCCCATACCACTACTATGATCCCCAAAATAACCCTTTCTAGACTCTCTCCTACTCTACCCCTCCCTGCATCATCTGACATCTTTTACTATACCGATCCCCAAAGCAAACCTTTCTAAACTCTTCCCTCTGACTCTTCCCCTCCAAAACCCTTTGCCTCATCCAAAAGCCCCCTCCTACTGCTATGACCTAAAAAAGAAATCCTTGACTATCCCACCACTATCCTTTTCAATCAAAATAACAGACTAACATGTTCACTTCTCAAATTCCATATTCCACTATACTAATTCACCACTAATCCTTTATGGGTTCCTGAGTAGCGTGCTACTTGCCAATGAAGTTTTTCAACACCCCATCAGGGTTAGACACGCTATATAAATGCAAACCTTTTTTTCCTTTTCTACTCCTCCCCAACCCTTCTCAATCCAAATAACTGACTAACATAGCCACCACTCAAATTAATTTCCTGTTAGACCATACTAATTCAACACTAATCCTTATGGGTTCCGGAGTAGCATCCTACTCACCAAAAAAGCACTTCAAAACCCCATCAGGGGTAGCAAGTGCTATATAAATACAAACCTCTTTCCCTCTTCTATCCCGCTGCCTACCCTTCTCTATCCAAATAAATGACTGACATATCCACCACTCAAATTAATTTCATGTTTCACCATACTAATTCAATGCTAATCCTTATGGGTTCTAGAGTAGTGTGCTACTCGCCAAAAAAGCGTTTTAAAACCTCATTAGGGGTAGCAAGCGCTATATAAATTCAAACCTCTTTCCCTCTTCTATCCCCCCACCTATCCTCCTCTATCCAAATAACTGAATAATGTTTGCACCACTCAAATTACTCCATATTTCACTATACTAATGTTCAACACTAATCCATTATGGGTTCCAGAATAGCGTGCTAGTCGCCAGAAAAGCGCTTCAACACCCATCAAGGGTAACAGGCGCTAAATGAATGCAAACCTTTCTTCCCCTTCTATCCCTCCACTATCCTTCTCACTCTGTTGCAAGGATTCTGCTCAAACACAGAACTGTGCACAGAGACCCAGGACCTCAGTTAATTGTGGTGGACCAAAAAACTCTCCTCAGTACCTAGAACCCCTAACCGACTAGTATCAGTGTCACATTAGCTCTTCGTCCTACAGCAAAGTAACTAATGATTAGACAACCCAGAACATGCGACTTAGGTTACTCTCAGGAATGGTGGGAATCAAGAACACTCTTTTGTTTGTTATTCTCACACCAGTCCACAACATGGGTAAAAAAGAGACATAGTAAAGTTTAAAATGCTTATTTTAACAACGTGCTCTAAGATGCAGTATTTTTGCGAGCATAATCAGGGATATGAATAAAAATAATACAAGCAGCATTGTTACAATTCCATAAAACACAAAAGGGGAAATCATATTATAATGATGGTGGGAACAGGTCCTATAGTGCCTTGTATGCCACACCCCCTAGTGAGGAACTATGTTTTATAATATATAGAAGCTCTCTTAGGCTTGTGAGGGGGATCACATACCTCCAAGTGTTTCAAATCATGTATGCAGTGTTCACGTTTTTATTTTCACTCACCGACCTTGCCATGATTGCATGCCCCACTTCCCAGCAGCCTACCACTTCCTTTCGGACTTTTTCAAGCAGACAAGGGACCTGCTGACCCTAAACCCAGTACCCCTGCACTCAGACATACACACTGCTCAAACAACCGCACACTCATACACGAAAGCATAGCATGTACCCCAAACAAACCACTTCTGCACAGACATAGCACGCGCAAGCACACAGTACTTCCTTTTTCTATTCTCGCACAGAACACAGGTTTAGACACTCAGAGATGACGTACAGCTCTTTCTCTATTAGACACACAAAGCACACAGGCACTTTCGCTCAACCCCTCAAGTACGCTATATGCGCACACTTACCTTCCCTCTCCCAGCACTCTGCATCGTATCTGCTCACATAAGATAGAGGACAAAAGCCCCCCTGCTCCTACTCCTCGCAAGGCACAGATGTAGGAAACAGTGCTTCTGCTCATCTTTGGCACACACAGCAGAGGTAAAAATAAGCCCAGGATCACACGTTTTTATTTTCACTCACCGACCTTGCCATGATTGCATACCCTATTTCCCAGCAGCCTACCACTTCCTTTTGGACTTTTTCAGGCAGACAAGGGACCTGATGTTGATGGTTATCTTGAGGTTGTTTTTCTATACTGGCCAGAATGGTAAAATACTTGTCGGGAAGCAACCCTACCTGATGGATAGATGGTATTTATCACACCCGTTCGAATCTGATACCCAGGAGCCCAGCAGCTTTGACCTGCTGAAATCTACACTGGAGGGGGTTGGGGCTAGGGGAGGGGGTAGTGTGGTCTTTAAACCAACTCGTAATTACAGGGTTTATTGAAATCCGACCCACTTGTAAATGCAATCCCTGTGCGGCCTAAACAGAGTTTGAAAATTTCGAAGATTTGGCTTACCGAGCGCCTGGGGAGCGGAGGCGGCTCCGTGGTCTCTGCGTCGGAAAGAGAACAAGACCGCCCGCTCAGCGGCTCCTTCCTCTGTGTACGTCGCTGTACTGTACTGTGTCACTGAATGCAAGCATTCGCTCTAATATGCCAGTGACGACACATCGTGTAAGTTGGCTTGGGTACAGCACTGTCCCAAAAAGATGAAAGAGGAGAGGAAAACCCCATCCTATATATAGCTGCATGCTATTTCCCCAAGAAAAGAACGATGCTACAGTGGAGAAAGAAGCCTTAGCTAATAAAGGCACTTCAATACTACTTGGAAGGACAGGAAATTGCCCTACATACATACCATGCTCCTCTTGAATGGCTGGCTCATAACAAGGGTAGAAACCCTCGCATTACAAAAGGGGGTGGTGATGGACGGAGCATCCGAATCAATCAAACACTCACACCCAGTCAAAAGATCTGGGTCTAATCCATCACCGTTCTTTAGCCCACTCTGCCACCCCAGTTCAGACATGGCGATATGCAAATCAGTCTGACCCTGTGCCTCATGGGAACAGTCCAGCCCGAACTGCCAAGCCATGTCTTCCCTGGACCGGAAACAAGCTTCTGAGGACCGGTTTCTGGCATTCCAGCCGTCTTCAGCCCGGCTTGCTTGAATCCAGTGGCAAAGTGAGCAAGGGACTCACGTCTGAGCATACCCTGCCACACTTATGGCGGCCAAAAGCGGTACAAAAGGGGGTGGTGATGGACGGAGCATCCGAATCAATCAAATACTCACACCCAGTCAAAAGATCTGGGTTTAATCCATCACCGTTCTTTAGCCCACTCTCCCACCCCAGTTCAGACATGGCCATATGCAAATCAGTCTGACCCTGTGCCTCATGGGAACAGTCCAGCCCGAACTGCCAAGCCATGTCTTCCCTGGACCGGAAACAAGCTTCCGAGGACCGGTTTCTGGCATTCCAGCCGTCTTCAGCCCGGCTTGCTTGAATCCAGTGGCAAAGTGAGCAAGGGACTCACGTCTGAGCATACCCTGCCACACTTATGGCGGCCAAAAGCGGTACAAAAGGGGGTGGTGATGGACGGAGCATCCGAATCAATCAAATACTCACACCCAGTCAAAAGATCTGGGTTTAATCCATCACCGTTCTTTAGCCCACTCTCCCACCCCAGTTCAGACATGGCCATATGCAAATCAGTCTGACCCTGTGCCTCATGGGAACAGTCCAGCCCGAACTGCCAAGCCATGTCTTCCCTGGACCAGAAACAAACTTCTGAGGACCGGTTTCTGGCATTCCAGCCGTCTTCAGCACGGCTTGCTTGAATCCAGTGGCAAAGTGAGCAAGGGACTCACGTCTGAGCATACCCTGCCACACTCATGGCGGCCAAAAGCGGTACAAAAGGGGGTGGTGATGGACGGAGCATCCGAATCAATCAAACACTCACACCCAGTCAAAAGATCTGGGTTTAATCCATCACCGTTCTTTAGCCCACTCTGCCACTTCAGTTCAGACATGGCCATATGCAAATCAGTCTGACCCTGTGCCTCATGGGAACAGTCCAGCCCGAACTGCCAAGCCATGTCTTCCCTGGACCGGAAACAAGCTTCCGAGGACCGGTTTCTGGCATTCCAGCCGTCTTCAGCCCGGCTTGCTTGAATCCAGTGGCAAAGTGAGCAAGGGACTCACGTCTGAGCATACCCTGCCACACTTATGGCGGCCAAAAGCGGTACAAAAGGGGGTGGTGATGGACGGAGCATCCGAATCAATCAAATACTCACACCCAGTCAAAAGATCTGGGTTTAATCCATCACCGTTCTTTAGCCCACTCTCCCACCCCAGTTCAGACATGGCCATATGCAAATCAGTCTGACCCTGTGCCTCATGGGAACAGTCCAGCCCGAACTGCCAAGCCATGTCTTCCCTGGACCGGAAACAAGCTTCGAGGACCGGTTTCTGGCATTCCAGCCGTCTTCAGCCCGGCTTGCTTGAATCCAGTGGCAAAGTGAGGAAGGGACTCACGTCTGAGCATACCCTGCCACACTCATGGCGGCCAAAAGCGGTACAAAAGGGGGTGGTGATGGACGGAGCATCCGAATCAATCAAACACTCACACCCAGTCAAAAGATCTGGGTTTAATCCATCACCGTTCTTTAGCCCACTCTGCCACTTCAGTTCAGACATGGCCATATGCAAATCAGTCTGACCCTGTGCCTCATGGGAACAGTCCAGCCCGAACTGCCAAGCCATGTCTTCCCTGGACCAGAAACAAACTTCTGAGGACCGGTTTCTGGCATTTCACCCGTCTTCAGCCCGGCTTGCTTGAATCCAGTGGCAAAGTGAGCAAGGGACTCACGTCTGAGCATACGCTGCCACACTTATGGCGGCCAAAAGCGGTACAAAAGGGACCCTCGCATACTAAGCTGGTTCCTGGTCCTTCAGCCTTTTCATTTTAAAACGCAACACCGTAAGAGAAGGGGGAGACCAAGAGAAAGATGCCAGCATGGAGGAGAGACAGGAGCGAGACCAGCAAAACAAAGGGACATCAAAAAAGAAGCCTTGAGTCAGCGCCACACTGGAGAAGAAGAATCGGCAGGACCGCAGCAAGACAGAAGAGATCCACTATGTGTGGTTCGCCACCGAATGGTAGACGTTGCCAGAGATACAGCTGCAGCCCGCAGCAGCTCAGGAGAGCTCTGAGCAAGGTGGGGCGCATCATTGTGGGTGGGGGAGTACCTGCATGAAGGGGAAAGGAGGAAAACTGGAGGCCCATGTATGTGTCCTAGAAAGTGCCAGTATACAAGGAGAGGGAGGATAATATGAAATTCTCCCTTAAGTTGGGCACAGGAACTGAGAGATCCAAAGCTTCCATTTCTTTTCTCTTCATTTCCTTCCCTACCTTCTCCTTTTGCACTTATCTGTGAACTTCTTAATAACCTTGGGCACTCCCACCGGGCCACCATGACACTCCTACCAGAGAGAAAAGAGACACAGAGTGTTTAGAATCCTTCATCGTGGGTGACCTGGTGATGGAAGAAAATAGTAAAAGAATAGAGTAGCTTACACCTCGCATTGTCCCTATTTTTATGGGAAGAGGCTGCCAGTGGCACCATCCCTCAAGAAACCTGTGGAGAGAAAAAGGAAACCATTACTACACCTGTCAAGACTAAGAAGCCGCAGCCCCCACTCCATACCCTTTTGGAATTGTGTTCATCTATATTATTGATTTATAAAACCGCAACAATATCCTAACACCCAAATAAAAACCAAATTCACAGAAGAACCAAATCATCAAAGTCATATTTCCCTACCACAATGCCTTTGGGAAAATTGTTGGTTGACAACATTTTAAAAGACAGTCAGTCAGTCTAGTCAACCAAAAATGTTTTTCTCCTAATGGACAAATAAGGCTACAAGCAGATAAGAAATTGAACATAATGAAGGGGTAGAAGCGAATGCAAAGGAATGGTATCACATTCCTGCCGTGCTGTACTGTTGTGGTAACTGGTAGTGTAAGACAACATTGGGGATCCATGACCACTGTCTCTGTCCCTGTATTTTTCTGTTCTCTTTTTTTGATAAACTATTTTTATTGTTTTCACACACAAATTCAGCCACATATTACAATGCATAAAAGCATAGGTATATACAAAAGGTAAGACTTTCCCGATATACAAGTCTGGCAGGTTACAAAATAGTATAAGTAAACATTTCCATAAATCTAAATCTGCCCCCCCAGCCACTTCCCCCACACCCTGCGATATTTCCTAGGACAACCACGTGTTTCATACAATGTTTTCTCCTGCGCGGCTCACCAGTCAACCCCGCTCCGCCATCGTCCAACACTTGGAGATTCCGGACATATCCAAGAGGCAGCTATGTCCCTTTTAGCCACATCCAATGCAGTTGTGAGAAACAGTTTTTCATTCCTGGATCCGTCCAGCCCATCCGTAATCCCCACAAGTTCATGTCGAGGATCATGGGGGACCACCCAACCCAGCACCTTCGTAAGCTCTTCTTCAATGTCACCCCAGAAGTGCGACCTGGTGCCTGCAGGGGAGGGGCAGAGTCCAGCCTGAGGAAGGCGGGCTGGGGTCAAGTAGGCGGCGTGCAAGTAGTATAGCTGGACCAAGCGAAGTTCGGCGGAATGAGTGATAGTCCTGGGGGCCATCAGAGCATCACGCCAATCCACTTCATCCAGAGTTCCCACCCATTGATGTCGGAGTCGGTCGAGCGTGGTCGGGGTATTATTAATTAGTGTGCAGTAGATGCGGGAGACTTCCCACCTTCCCCAGGTCCCCAAGCATGATCTGTGCCTCAGGCGGGTTGTGCTCAGGGATGCGTGTGCCCTCAGAGAGGTGTACATGGAGGGCGTGACGCAGCTGCAAATATTTGTAGAATTGTACTGGTGCAGGGAATACCGGGTTCGTAGGTCCGCAAAGGAACGCATATGGTCATTCACCCACACATCCCCCAGCTGAGAGATCCCGTAAGATCCCAGGAGCGAAAGCCCTGTAGGCCACTCACCTCCTTAAGCCAGGTGCGGTGCCAGAGGGGGGTGCACCGGGTCAACTTGTGTGTCCACTGAGTGTGCCGCAGCGCCGCCCGCCAAGCAAGGAGCACTGAACGCGTCACGTCCGGCATTCGGGATGGAATACGGTCCCCATAAAGTATGGATTGGATGTCAGTCAGTGGCAGCATGTGCAGCTCAAGCATGTAGGCCGGGTCAGACCACCTCCCACTAAACCAATCATGTAAGGAGAGTCTGTTCTCTTAACAGTACTACACAAGAAACATGTCAAAGAGGGGCGAGGGAGGTGAGTTCCTCATAGGCGAAATCTACATTTGCTTGACTGAGGTTTCAACTACTGATGTAATGCTATTTAACCCGTTCTGTGCTCCGTCGGCACGGATGTATGACATTACAAAGCATGCTTTTACCATGCATGCCTTTACAACGCGGTTTTTACAATGCATGCCTTTACAACGCATAGTGCTTTGGGGCGCTGGATAGTGAATAGTTTAATTTACTATTCCAACTCCAGTCCCCGTGGATAGTAGGGAAGGTGTTGGATAGTAAATTAAACCTATTCCCTATCCTAGAGCGCCCCCCAGCGCAATGCGTTGTAATGGTTTGCATTGTAAAAGTTGCGTCGTAAAGGCACTGCATGGTAAAAGTTGCGTTGTAAAGGATGTTTCCCTTCGGCACTAACTCGCGGGTTTTGCGCACGACCGTTGGCTGCCGCAACCCTGCCCGCTTAATGGAATGCCCACACCGTGACAGACATTCTGACGCGGTAAACGGGGTAAACTGAACCTGTCTGTCTGGCATGGCAGGATTGTTAACTTGTTCAATGCAAATAAAAACGATTTAATAATATAAAAATAAAAAAGAGGGGCGAGTGAAAGCTTACTAAACAAGCACCTTCAAAGCCAATAGGTTTTGCCTAAGCAAGATCTATTGGATTTATCAATGCTTTTAGACATGTTGCACAGCAGTGCAGCTGTTGTGCAAAGCAGCTTCAAGTAAAGAAAAAAACACTGTGTGGGTTTCTACTTTAGGAATAACAAAATAATAAATGTCAGTGATCCTGAAAAAAGGTTACTGCTACATATATAGCGTTGGCTTGTAAAACAGTGATATGAGGTGTCCGCAAACACTCAGCAACTGTGATCAGCTGTTTTAAAGAATCCACAGATTCTCCTTTGGCTTGATAATGGCCTGCACAGACCCAAGTATCTCCAAGGTCAATAAACTAGGAGGGGCAACAGGCCTAAAGGTTTGGAACACGTAAAGTTCATGAAACAGAAGTAGACACAGTACAGTTTATGAATTTAAACAGGTGTTTAGTAAAGCACAGAGAAAAATGTTATGGTGTCTTTTACTGCATTGACAAAAACGTAACAAACAAGAACTTGAACTAACGAATGAGTTTAAGTGTTTAAACCCTTAAAGGAGTTTAAGGGTGAAAACCCTTAATGGTCACTCTGATCACAGGCCCAGGGAAAACTCTTCAACCAAATGGGATGCAGAGGGACATCTGTTTGTCTGTCTGTGAAGCAGAAGAGTGCAAACAGCTCCTTATTGCCCATCCTGCCTGGAAGGTGCTGTGGGCGAGAAGGTACTACTTCCCCGACCACTGGTTTATTCTGGTAAGACACGCGCAGCTCTAGTGCACGCGGGACCTGTGATTGGATGACTCACTGCCGATATCTGATCATGGATGAGCTATAACACCCTTTCGACATGGGGTAACGACCCGGCTTGTGATACGAGGTAAGGAGATGATTGGTAACAATCCCAAAGATCTTGTGTGACCCAGAAAAGTTCTCAAGCTGTCGTGGGTGGTGGGAGGAGAAGGACAAATAAAATGTGGGAAATAAACCACCAAAGAACACGCATGCAACAAAGTGCAATGCAAAGTTTCCCCTATTTCCATTTAATTAGTGAAATGTGTACCCTTAACAAAACAATGCTACCATTGTACCAAAATCCCATATTATGCCTTTTCCTTAATTTGCATTCTGGGAATACTTGTTCTTGAGTGCGTTGCAGCTCTCACGCCCTGCATTTGTGCTTAAAGAACTGTTCTAATAATATTGTTTCACCTAACACATGGATTACAAATCTATCTAAATGCCCCATCATAAGTTCAGCCTTCATGAATAGCAATAACAATATATTTAAGTGATAATCGATTCCTTTTCACAGATGCCAACTCCGAACAAGCATTATTTAGGAACTGGAACTAAAAACGTGGAAAACTTAACAATGGCAGGGGAAAAAGGGACATGTTAGACCAATTGTAAGAATATGGACAACATGCTTCTCCCGCCCCGCCTCCACTTAAGCAGACAAACGAGGGTGCTGGGTTTCACAGCTCATAGGAGCCTTCTTTCCTCTTACTTTGCCAGCTTGATGTAACCTTGTTTATGGGCATCTTAGTCCCTCAGAGTCGAGATGGCCATTGTTTATAAACAGATACAACATTGGTGGGCAACTTGCAAGATCGAAAGATGCCTTAAAGATAAGCAGCAAAAATTGATTTATGCACCGTTTCAGTACAATCTGGTGATTGACTTCACCACCTATCAGTATAAACATGTATATTTTAGAGATATCAATGTAAGCCGCCCAAAACAAAGGCACTGGATGTAACCACTTGGATGTGGTACAGATAGCAGGGCTCAGAGAACAGAGTAGCACAGCCCTGTCAGTGCTGCTTTGTCTAAAAATAAAAATAAATTATTTGCCTCTCAGAGAAAGTAAGCAACCAATTGATCTTAAATAGCCCGGTACGTCAATACAGATACTCGGCCCAGAATACACATGTCGTTCTAATCTTACTGGCACCAGTGCTTTGGTGTAAGCAGTAAGACCATTGTGCGTGATAAGCAAACAGCCAATTCATACATATGCCGACAGTCAGTTTGTGCTCCCACAGAGACTGAACAACCATATATCTGCAGTGGGGCACTCAACTTTTGAGTGAAAGACGGGAAGGTGGCCAGAAATGCTTCCCAATTTCCCATTCAAGAATACCCACCCTACATCATTCACATCCACAAACAGTGCACACTCACACCAAATGTACACCACACACAACCCTATGCACATACAAATGTTACCAGCATACACTATAAAACAAACCAAAAAACATCTATACACCCTCCTATCCCAACTACCACACCGTCACCTATAAACAATATATAACTCTATCGGATACCACTAACCAATCCATTCATCACTAACACAACACCAAAGATAACTACATCCCATTCAGACACTCACTCCCTGCTCTAAACACCCCTCTCAGACCACTGTATCTCACCAACAAATATATAATCAGCCTTCCATCACTTGTCCAACCAACACCCTCCTCTTCCTTCTACCTTAGCACTAACGCACAACACATACACTGCACACTTTTTGACTCTTGCAACAAACCAGTCTATGACAAAGACAAATACTCTTACTTCTACTTCATCCCCTCCTACAAACAACATACACTCTACTCATACACACATCACCACCGCTCTGCCTTACAACATCCACTCATAAACAATACTATACAAACAAATTCATCACATGAAACAAATACACCAGAACCTCTTTTCAATATTCCTCAAAAACAAAACATCACACACACAAGCACAACAAAATCTTCAAAACGCAACACCTCTTAATACCTACCATCACAAAATTCAAACATACACCGACTTTTCACACAACATAAAGGAACAAACTCCAATGCCAAGCTTTCTCTCTTCTACCACACCTAACAAAGATACAGCAATACAGCAACACTCCTCCAAACGCCTCTCATCCGTTGGCAATTTAGAACCTTACTTCATGACTCAAATGCTGCACCACCACCCCTGACTCATACACCTGCCGCCCTAAACAAGCAAACAATATAAGCAATGTGCCACACCTCACAACTCCGCTTCCCCATGTATTCTGCACAACAATGTTACACCACAAAAACACAGCACAGCCCACCAACTCACTCTCAAACACCATCTTCACCACATTCACACGCAGACCCATCAAAATGCCTTCTTAGCATGCTGGATGAGCAAAAATTATACAGAACAGCCACACAATTGCTATCCTAATACAGCTAATACCAGCACTAAAAACACACCTGCTAGAAACCCACACAATACTGATCACTCTTCTACAAAACAAACTCTCACTGTCACCAAAGCCCATTCTCTAAATTTTCCACTAATAAATGCTCGGTGCCTCTCTAAAAACAAACTTCACATCTATGACCTTCTCACCGATGCAAAACCAGACATACTATTCATAACCGAATCATGGTTGGGAGATGATATGGCTCCAGTCTTGCATGAAGCCGTTCCTCTAGGCTATCAAACGATCACCCAAAATCATAAAGGCAAAAAATGAGGTGGTCTAGCTGTTATGTTCAGACAAACATTACATATCACTAAAGTTGACGACATCACCATAAAGAATTGTGAGGCTCTTCTCACCAGATGTAATCCTACACCGTCTTCCTCCTGTAACTTCCTGCTCCTTTACATACCTCCACCGAGCACGGCGACATTCCCAGACACACTTCTAGACACAATTTCAATACACTCCAACCTATGCGTTCTGGGTGACCTCAACATTTGGGTCCCGTGCTCACTACGCCACTGGAGTCAAGCTATCCTGGCTGAAGACGGCTGATAGCCAGAAACCGGTCCTAGGATGTTTGATTCCCGTCCAGGGAAGACATGGCATGGCAGTTCGGGCTGCACTGTTCCCGTGAGGCACAGGGTCAAGACTGATTTGCATATGGGCATGTCTGAACTGGGGTGGATTGGTGAGCAAAATAAAGATTGATTAAACCCAGATCTGTGACTGGGGGTGAATATTTTGCCATTGTGCAACATTCCATCCATCATCTTGTGTGTTTTGCTGTTCACCCTATGTGGGAAGGGTATGCCCAGACGTGGGCCCCGTGCTCACTACGCCACTGGAGTCAAGCTATCCTGGCTGAAGACGGCTGATAGCCAGAAACCGGTCCTAGGATGTTTGATTGCGGTCCAGAGAAGACATGGCTTGGCAGTTCAGGCTGGACTGTTCCCATGAGGTACAGGGTTAAGACTGATTTGCATATGGCCATGTCTGAACTGGGGTGGCTTGGTGAGCAAAATAATGATGGATTAAACCCAGATCTGTGACTGGGGGTGAATGTTTTGCCATTGTGCAACATTCCTTCCATCATCTTGTGTGTTTTGCTCAACATTTGGTTTGACAAACCCAATATGACCCATCCGAAAACAATAATTACTGGCCTAGACGCACTGAACCTGCATCAGATTGTCCACAAACCACACACATCGCCAGAAATATCCTAGATGTCATTTTTGCTAATACTGAACTAGTTACCTTTCAAACTATAACTCCAGTCACATGGTCAGACCACCATTTGCTTGCTTTCCAACATAAAACAACACTAAGCGAATCACCTAAAACTACCTTACATCCAGCCACCTATTAATTTATAAACACAACTAACATTCAGGACAAATCTGGAAACAGTACATTCTGTTCAAAAACTATATAAGTGGCTACAGGAAGCTTTTCACATCCTGATACAACTCAAAACAACTCAACAGAACAAAAGAAAAAAAGCTCCTTGGAGGAACATAGAGATAAAAGACATAAAACAATAAATTAGAAAGCTGCAACATACCTGGCTCAAAACAAACGCCAAACAAGACAAACTTCCCCTACAGAAAATTAACAGATTATACAAGTCATTTATCAAAAAAGTAAAAAAAATATACTATTCAGACAGAATTCAAATTGCTAAATGTGCAAATAAAGAATTCTATCAAATACTTAATTTCGCAAATCAAATTGCCTTGAAGAAATTCATCCTGTTAATCAGGATTTCACAGACAAACTGGCAAATCATGACACAGACAAAGCAGACACACTGGGCTCGTACTTAAAACAGAGACAAAGCACCAGCACTAACCCTTGTACAAAACAACAACCCAAGAGTACTGTAACCCAGGCTCTCCGTTCCTTCCAACACATCTCACACAATGAATTTATGGACCTGATCAAAGCAAGCAGGCCTGCCGGCAGCCCTTCTGATGCGTGTTCACCACAATCTTTCAAGACAATTCTTTTATCAACCTCTGCTTCCACTCCAGTAAAAAGAATCATCAACGATTCCTTAACTACCGGACTATTTCCAGAAGAACTCGAAATGTCACACATACACCCTTTACTGAAAAAAAAACACTTGGATCAGCTGAACCCTGACAACTACCGACCCACTACAAATCAACCTTTCCTGGGCAAACTGATAGAAAGAGCAGCGTTTGCCCAGATGTCACAATTCATTGAAGAAAATGCTATACTTTCAGACTTCAAAACGGGATTCCATCCGGGCAGAGGAACAGAATCTGCCCTCCTTGCCATTGGGGATGACCTAAAGAATACAGTATACCTCAACGGGGTTGCTGCACTACTCCTCTTGGAGCTTTCGGCTGCCTTTGACACGGTTGACCATGACACTCTGAAACAAAGACTCTATGAAGCCGGCATAGAGGGGACTGCTCTAGACTGGATCGCGTCCTACCTTCGTAACAGAACTAATGTCATCCACACCCCACTTTTCTCATCTAAACCGTACTCCACAAAAGCAGGGGTCCCTCAAGGATCTATCATCTCGCCCATGCTTTTCAACATCTTCATAAAGTCATTACCAGTATTGATCAATTAATTTCACTTCACGTGCTATAACTATGCAGATGACACACAAATACTCCTTCAACTGAAGCGCCCCAAAGACATTGGAAAATCCCCAATGTTCAGTTGTCTCAGAGCTGTGGATCAGTGGATGACTTGGAGCCATCTCAAATTGAATGCTTCCAAAAACGGAAATACTCACATGTGGCGATTTAAAACATTATGACCCGCTTTCCTCCTGGGCTGATGAACTGGGATCACCACCTAACGTATCGAAGGAATTTAGAAACCTCGGAATTACCATGAACTCCAAGCTATCAATGAATACCCAAGTGGACAAACTATCAAGATCAAGCTTTGTCACTATAAAAATACTGCACCGAATTTTCCCTCATTTGGGATTTCCACACAAGATCCAAGCTACCATCTCCCTTGTTTTGTCCAAACTCGATTACGCCAATAGCCTCTACCACGGATCACCTTTAACAACCATAAAAAGACTACAACAGATACCGAACTCGGCTGCCAGACTACTCTTGCATATCAAACCGGGAGACCACATCTCACCTGTCCTGAAAGCCCTGCATTGGTTACCGGTTGCTAGAAGATCCACGTTCAAGCTACTTTGTATCACCCACAAAGCACTATATGGAATGGGACCGCTCTTCATCAGGAATAAAATCACCAAACACATTCAACAAAGGAACATCTGCTCTAAAGGGGCATTGTGACTCAAAATCCCAAGATACCAGCAAAAAACATGAGTGGCACATCCTTCTCTGGTCAAGCAGCCAAACTATGGAACTCTTTACCCCCCAACATAAGATCCACTGACAACCACCTTATCTTTAGAAAACTACTCAAGAATTTGCTCTTCCCCACCGAAGCAATATACGCAAAGAGAAATTTACAGCATATCCCTCTGTATATAAGCATTTATCTCACTATAGATTTGTACCTATCTTTGTGTATTGCATTGTATAAACATGTAGAATAATTATGTTGTCATCTTTGGTCTACATGTACTTTCTTCCATTGTGCATCTATGTACCTTCCATGTACTTGGATCTGTGTGTCAATTACTTTTCTCCTGAAAAATCATATCCCTAATTAGTCACGAAATACATGTGCTATATACAATGTGAAACTGTTAACTTTACATCGTGCTTTTAATAGTGCATCCATTTGAGTACTCATGCTCGCATTTTATAAGTATTTTCTTGTATTCTCCAAACATGTCCCTCATATACTGAATGTTCGAACATGTTGAATTCTTCTCGCTTTCACATTGTATATAGCACATGTATTTCGGGACTAATGAGCTTTCAATGTTTTTTGTGTGTTTCATCACAATGTATATACTTCTCGGAAATAATGATGTCTCAGATTTATTATGCCAGCGTTAATGCACTATCATAACTCAGGCATCTGTCACACGTGACAGGAGCTTTCGTCTCCTTCTCCGGTAATCGGCGCATTGCCTTGCCAGTCTTTCAACTCTGGCCAATAGCGCACGTCCTCAGTAACCTTTTCCCGCGGCCTCCGGTATTTAATTATCCTCCTGGCGGGGCCACGCTTGCAATTCATTTGTTGCTGAGACACCGAACTGTGAGGACCCCTGTCTTCAGGTAATTAACCACACAACTCGCGGCGTAATTGTAATGCTTTTACAGCCGGCTGCCTCTCCTTGCCAGCATAACTAAGCTTTCGCACATTTACTTCACAGACCGCTGATCGCCTTGAACCGTGATTAATACACAGACCACGACGGAGCCCCCACCTTTACAACTATGCCCAGGCTTCATTCCTGAATAACACTAAGGTATGTCTGATCAGCACTGTAACCGACGTATACGCTATCCTCGATGCCGGTCAAGTACTTAAGGCATTTTCTCCCCATTTTTCCTCCTTAGTTCATTAATCTCCTGGATGGTTATCCCAAATGGAATTTACTAGTGAATACGACATGGCTTGATGAACTCATCCCTTGGCTTCTCACCACATGCGAAGGATAAGCCTTACCTTTTTCAACCACGTGCACTGCTTATTGATGCGCACCTTTACATACAGCATTGGACCTGACCCAAGCTTTTATTCCCATTAGGCACTTATCCACCTTCATCCAAGTTGCCCCACACCACCCCTGTCCTGTAGAAGATCCGCACAGCTGAGGTTGTGAAATTCCCTTGTGCCCTAAGTCGGATGGAAACGTCGACGCTCTTGGATAGGCCTAGACTTATCCTTTTGTGTCCTCTATCATGGAAATTTTGAATTTTATTCTGCAATTTTACATATGACTTAAATTGTGTACAAATACATGTGGAGCTAGGCTGCTTATGACGGTGAATGACAACCGATCATAGTGTGTTTGAAAATAATATGCATCTCTTGTTTTCTCCTATGTCACTGATTTCTTTCCTTCTTAACACTGAGCACTCCTCATCCTATTAGCACGTTCCCCCTTTTGGAGCAGCCTTTACTTAACCGGTAATTCTTGAATATTACCTGTCTCTTCAATATTACTTGAGTATTCACCAGAAAAACTAGTACATTAAATTACTTGGTGAACATATATTTTTTGGACTGTTTTGTCTGTTTATCCTTATGTATAACTGAGTTTTTGAAATGTACAGGCAGATATAAACCAGGCTTTCCTGTAGTACCAGACGTCTGTATACCAGGCTGTGTTGGGAGTGCAAGCGCCCCAATTAGATGAGTATTTGAATAGACTGTCGATCCCCAGACTTAACCCCCTTCAGGGACATACACCAGATGAAACCCTGACCACAAATTGGCTTCATGATTGATTAGATCGCGTGCAACAAAATTCCTAGGATGGACAGGTTCCCGGTGGACTTTTACTTCACCTACAGAGCAACCCTCACTCCAAACCTACTCCAAATGCACCAACAGGCCCAGCAGAAGGTCTCATTGCCGGGATCCCTAGGGGAGGCTATGATATTGGTACTGCCTAAGCCCAACAAGGACCCCCTGGAGCTACGTTCCTACTGGCCACTGTACACCGACCACAAGATTCGCAGGAAGGTCCTTGCAAACAGGTTGCTCCCCTGCCTCTCTACATTGGCACCAAGACCAGAATGGTTTCGTACCTGGGAGAAAAATGTGTCTAAACCTATGGCGCCTCTGCAGCTGATGGAAAAGAATCTTCAAGAATTTGCCTCCATAAACAACACTCTCACTAGATGTATAGAAGGCCTTCGACACCCTGGAGTAGTTTTATTTAACGAAAGTGCTGATGTACATGAAAGTAGGTGCAGAAATACTGCACTGGATAAATCGCTGGCCCGCATCCAGACAGGCAGAGATCTCAGTTTCTTTCGAAGCATGTGGCAAAGATGCCCGCTGTCGATTACTTTCGCCCTAGTCATGGACCTGTTCTCTGGCTTGTTTCGTTCACAGGACCCAGCAGTCGGTATACCAAGTGGGCCAAATTGGGAGGTCATTTCACTGTATGCTGATGACACATTTGTGTACCTCAGGAATGTGAAGGCGTATCTACCTCAGGTGATAGAGGTTCTAGACGATTTTGGTAGGGATTCTGGACGGAGGCTAAATTAGGCCAAATCTAGCTTATATCCCATGCGCAAACTCACAACTTAGAACAGGAAGTGCTGCCCCAATTAGCACTGGGGTGGCACCCTGACATCTTCAGGTATTAAGCGATGAATTTACCACACCGACAAAGAACGTATACAGGGCAACTTAGGTGATGTCCAATGTTTTGCAGCTCCCTGTCGTTTTGGGGCTCACTGCCACTATCGAACCATGGGTAGAGTGGCAGTTGCAAAAATGCTGTTAATACATTTATACTGCTTCTCGACCCCTCTAGTTTACCCGCCCCGGCGCTTCTTCAGGAAATTGGACTCTGTTTCTGTTCTTATGGACTTCATCTGGGGAGCGGGCCAAAAGAGAGTCGCGCTTCACAAACTTTACTCTACCTTGGAACAGGCTGGGTGGATGTACATTTAAAAGACTGAAGAACTACAAACTACTGTGTGACTTGGAAGATGATTATTTCTCAATACAGCCCTTGTTTGTTATTTCGTTACAGTTCTCACATTATAATCCGCAGTAGAAGAAATGGGAGCCTGGGGTGTCTGGTCACAGAAACTCATTTACATACAAAGGGGGGTGAAAGCCTGTTCAAAACGCACAGCACAACTTGTTTATGTAAAGGTTTGTACATTGCACAGGGATTGTGATTCAGGTAACAATGTGATTGTTGTATGACAGGAGCGAGCAGTCTTAGTTGCTGAGATATGAATCTCTGACAGGTGGATCTTTAGCTCTTTCAACTGTTTGAGACTGAGAGGGTGGCAGTCACAAATTCTGGGGGCACAGATACCAACAGCTTCACTCATAATCTTTACTTTTTGCATCTACAGTTGGTGCAGATGCCACCTAAGAGAGTAATCTTAGTGTGCTTTCTGGAGTCAACCTGCTTTGCTTTTCCCCAAACTTTGGTCAGCAAAGCTAAATGTGTCTTCTACTCGAGTGTTCTTAGCTCGCTTTTGGTAACGTGGCTTGAGCACTATGGCCTAAGGGGCGCTCGAAGGTAAAGAAAAACAGTGGAAGTCACAAATTTCAATACAGTTTATTAAAAATAGACAAAGAACTTCAAGATTCAAACCAAGTTTAGATCAAAAAGAATATTTAATATTTATTCCGAAGCAAATTTAAAGGAGGGGTGTGATTAAAGGATTAGCAAAAACAACTGTCAAAACCAAACAAAAAGGTAAATTCATTTAAAAAAAAGCTGATCTACTGAATCAATCAGGAAGTCACATACAAAATTATAGCTGACTTCGCTAGCTATGCCCGAGGGGACAAAGGTAAGTTTAGTATCTGGTGATGATCAACACTGGAACTTGATACAAGGTTTTTTACTGAATCAGTCTCAGAAGGCGACGAGATGCGCAGAAGTGTCATGAAGTGCAAAATTCCCACAGAGTAGAGTTGGGTCATCAAGTTGAACCTGAATCTACGGCCATCAAAACCTATGAAACTTCAGGCAGTTACAACAGCTGCGAAGTCTTCGGAGCTTCCTAGTTATGGAGATGGTCCAAGGGTGATGATGCGAGCCAGAGAATGGAACATGGTGTGAGACAAGCAGAATACTGGAGTTCACGCTGGTGGTTCAAACATGAAACTTGTAACCGTCAAGGTGTATCACAGCAGGTTTAAAGGTTGTTCAGCGAATCAAACCCACATCTCAGTTATCCAAGTGTAAAGGTAGAATACCAATAAAGGCAGAGCAAGGTGCAGGAATCTCAGGGTTTGGGCTTACACTGTAGCCGTACAGCGAGGGTAAAAACTGTTCATCAAATAGAAGTGTACACAAAAGATAAGACCTCAGAACCAATTAACAGCAAAGTACATTTATGTGCTAATGTTGTGGTAAAACCAACAAAATCTGGTAAAAGGAAGAGGAGAAGGGAAAAACAAAAGCAAATCATGATAACATGGCTAACAACACGCAGAAATTACCTGATCCTACTACGGTAATGATACATCACTGCTACAGGAGGCTCTCAGGAGGCAGAATGATGTAGCAAATCTAGGAAAATTACTTCAAGATGTTTGTTGCCGCTCCCCAGCTAAACATACACATCGGACGAGTGCTCTGGTGTTCGCGCAGGATAATCCAATTCACTCTAATAACAGCCCAAGTGCCCACGTCCACTTTAGAGTTAGCACAAAAATGACACACCCAGGCCAAGTTTGAAACCTCGAAGGCTATTCACAAAGGTACCTTACACCTGTGAGTAATCTATACATGCAAGGATGCTCGTAGAGTAACTTTGCTACTTGTATCTATTCACTATTACGATAACGTTACTCAAAAGTGTGGATTTGCACATCTGCACACCCTTAAATAGATGTGGAGCAAAATGTACAAATGTAACTTACTGAAGCATAAATAGAGCATTAGAAAGTGCAGCATAACCGGCCACTGGTAATGCCTTCTAAAACTGCATATACATTCAAAAGAATGTTACAAAATTACCTATATTTTAAAAATAATTATTGCATGATAAAATATGTTGACCTTTTAATTAATAGTTTTTTAAAACTAATAAATAAATAATTTCAATCAATTCTATCCATAACTTTTTGTAAGGCAGTTCTGCCTCTGAACAGAGTTGTGAAAGGAAATTTTGTAACTATGAGTACATAAAAAAAAAAAAGAATGATTTTACTGTAGGTGGGATTTTTCATACAAACCTTTGAAAAAAGATGTTTAAAATGAATTACATTACAAGTTAATAGTGTTGCATCATTTTTATTTGTTATAAAGTAAATTTAAATTCATATTTGACATACAAATAATTTTTTTTTTCAAGTTTGATAAACTTATATAATGTTCCCTACATTTCACCCAAGTTGAATATATATATAAAATAGTTTTTTTCTAAAGCCTAAATTAAAAGTTAAGTAACATTTTTAATATGTATTCATGATTATTCATTGTGAGGTAGAGAAATAATTATAACACATTTAAGTATACCTTACTAAAAATGAATGTTATATCAGTGTTTAAATTTAAAAACAAATTTTCATTAAAATAATCAAAACTTTTCTTTTGAGATATGTTTTGCCATTGAATTTTATATTTTTTCATTTTTAACTGGTTGCAGTTCCAGTGGATGGCCATGTGTGATGTTGGACGTACTCCGGCTCTGAGCAGGAGTACATTTAGGAATCTTTTAGGTATGTTATGGCTTAGTGACTTTATAATGTGGTTTGTAAAGAGAAATGGGCATACTCCTTAGAGAATGCCTGTCCTTCCCTAAACCCCTCCCTATACTCCTCTTTACTCCTGCCTTACCCCTCCCCTTTATTCATCAGTATTTCACATTTTACAGCCACTTCCCTCTATCACTCCCACATTTACTACTAAAACTATACTACCTTGTGCGGAAACTCTGCAGTCAAGGCAGACAACTCCACAAAGAAAAAGATAGGAGAGGCAGAACGACTGCACGTAGTTTGTGAATCGCATTTTCTTGTATTATAGTCGTCCTATAGTAGTTTATGAATAGGCATGATTATCTGTGAGACTTTTTGGGTGTATCTGATGTGATTGTAAAGCTTGTGAAACTGTCCTCAGCAGATGAGAAGCAGGTTCCATTTGTAGCAAAAAGAACATGGAAAGAGGCAGCTAAAGTGGATCTTTGTAATATGAGGCTGTGTCCCATTGGAACATAAGTCATTAGAACTATTTAGGGTGGGGTCAAGAATGGTTTGCATATGGTTGGCCTTGTCTTTAGTGGCACAGAGACTGGAGAATGATGTGGCGGGATATTGCAGAGATTAACTACCAGTCCATCCATCAACTTTAGCTTTTCTCAATGATCAGCCCTACGTGGCACAGAACAGATGTTGGTCCCATAGAAACGTACGATAAAGGGACTCCTGCTGCAGCCCCCTGGTGAGGCTCACTAAGGCTGGAAACAGTTTAAGGTTACATGCATTCCTGATCCTAGCAGCGTGGCCTCAAAGTTCAGGATCCAATGAACTTTGTGGGTCAGAGCTCTGCTTATAAACACTCAGGGAGCAAAACACACTGAATGGAATGAGGCCACAATTAGTTACAAAGGAATGAGGTTAATTCAAGCATTTCCATCCCTCGCTGTGTGCTTTTCTCAGTAGACAGTTTGTTGGACAATCAATACAGTGGAGTCTTTGTGGCTGCGTCATGTAAATGTTTACAATGCTGAAAGCTCCTCCTCAGGGTTTACAGTGAGCACCGTTTATTCTCCCAAATTGTCTCTCTTATGTAGAAAGGTTACATTTACAACTGAAGTTTTTGTCACATTGAGAGCATGGGTCATTTTCTTTCATGTTGTGGGTACTCTCATGTTGAATCAAACTGAATCTCCAGCAGAACCTTCCCTGGCATTTAGAACAATGACGATGTTTCTTCCAGGTAAGTTCTCGCAGGTTGAGTGAGACCAGATTTCCAACTGAAACTTTTCCAGCATTCAGAGAGCTAAGAAGGTCTTTCCCAAGTGTGAGTTCTCTCATGTCTAGTGAGAGTCTTTTTCAATCTGAAGGTTTTGTGGCATTCAGAGCACTGATACGGTTTGAGCCCAGTGTGGGTCCTTTCATGTGCAGTAAGGCTGGATTTATGACTGAAGATTTTAAAGCATTCAGAGCATTGATAAGGTTTTTATCCAGTGTGGGTTCTCTCATGGTGAGTGAGAGTTTGTTTCAGTCTGAAGCTTTTCTGGCATTCAGAGCACTGATAAGGTTTTTGCCCAGTGTGAGTTCTCTCATGTCCAGTGAGAGTTAATTTACGACTGAAACTTTTCTGGCATTCAGAGCACTGATAGGGTTTGAGCCCAGTATGGATTCTCTGATGTAGAGTTAAACCAGATTTGTTATTGAAACCTTTTTGGCATTCAGAACACTGATACGGTTTCTGCCCAGTGTGGGTTCTTTCATGCACAGTAAGGTTGGATTTCTGACTGAAGCTTTTCCAGCATTCAGAGCACTGATAAGGTTTTTGCCCAGTGTGAGTTCTCTCATGGTGAGTGAGAGTCTTTTTCAGTCTGAATCGTTTCTGGCATTCAGAGCACTGATAAGGTTTTTGCCCAGTGTGAGTTCTCTCGTGTTCAATTAAACTGGATCTCTGACGGAATCCTTTCCAGCATTCAGAGCACTGATAAGGTTTTTGCCCAGTATGGGTTCTCTCGTGTTCAATTAAACTGGATCTCTGACTGAATCCTTTCCGGCATTCAGAGCACTGATAGGGCTTCTGCCCAGTGTGGGTTCTTTCATGTACAGTAAGGTTGGATTTCTGACTGAAGCTTGTCCAGCATTCAGAGCACTGATAAGGTTTTTGCCCAGTATGGGTTCGCTCGTGTTCTATTAAACTGGATCTCCGACTGAATCCTTTCCAGCATTCAGAGCACTGATACAGTTTATGCCCAGTGTGAATGCTCTCATGGTGAGTGAGAGTTATTTTCAGACTGAAGCTTTTCTGGCATTCAGAGCACTGATAAGGTTTTTGTCCAGTGTGGGTTATTGCGTGTCTAGCGACACTGGATTTCTGACTGAAGCTTTTCTGGCATTCAGAGCACTGATAAGGTTTTTGCCCAGTGTGAGTTCTCTCATGGTGAGTGAGAGTCTTTTTCACTCTGAATCGTTTCTGGCATTCAGAGCACTGATAAGGTTTTTGCCCAGTGTGAGTTCTCTCGTGTTCAATTAAACTGGATCTCTGACTGAATCCTTTCAAGCATTCAGAGCACTGATAAGGTTTTTGCCCAGTATGGGTTCTCTCGTGTTCTATTAAACTGGATCTCCGACTGAATCCTTTCCAGCATTCAGAGCACTGATACAGTTTATGCCCAGTGTGAATGCTCTCATGGTGATTGAGAGTTATTTTCCGAATTAAGCTTTTCTGGCATTCAGAGCACTGATACGGTTTTTGTCCAGTGTGGGTCCTTGTGTGTCTAGTGACACTGGATTTCTGACTGAAGCTTTTCTGGCATTCAGAGCACTGATAGGGTTTGAGCCCAGTATGGATTCTCTGATGTACAGTTAAACTCGATTTGTGATAGAAACCTTTTTGGCATTCAGAACACTGATACAGTTTATGCCCAGTGTGGGTTCTTTCATGTACCGTAAGGTTGGATTTGTGATTGAAGCCTTTCTGGCATTCGGGACACTGATAGGGTTTTCGTCCAGCGCTAGTTTTCTCATGTTTAGTGAGGTGGGATTGATAATTAAAGCTGTTCTCACAGTCATTGCTCTTATTAGAGTTGTTTGTTTCTCCAAGTTGGGTTTGTTCCTGGATACATGCCATCTTAAGACTGAATTTGATTTCAGATCATGTTCTTGTTTATGTTACACTCAGCATTAACTTCTAAACTACACTGCAGATGCTCTTCTTCACATTTGCATTTAACTAATGATAGTTTTTACCTGGAGATCATTTTCCTACTGTTAAAGGCACCTATTTAATTTGTCTTATTAACTTTCACCGAGGAGCCCCTTGTATTGATTAAGAGGCCTCTCATGGATTCATTTTCTCCAAGTTATGCCCGGGTGAATTCTCTCAAGTTTAATTAGTCTCATTTAGTGATTCTAGTTTATCACATTTGAATTAGGAGTTTTAAAAGCACTGATAAGGTCTTTGGGCTTTAGTGTTTGCCTGTTGGGTATGTTTGTTCATACAAGTAGTGTAACACTAGCCCCTTTTATACTTTCTGTGCCAGTATATGCTTTTTTGCTCAGTGGCTAAGACAGGTACTTGATCCACTTTGAAATTACAGAACACTTTGAAACTACTCGGATCAACCCAAGAGACAGAGCTGGTGGTGAAAATGTTCCTATATTGGAAATGATAATCCAGCATCTTTGCTGTAACGACATCTGAGAAAGTGTATTTACAATTACTTTCTTTTAAATAATCTTTTCCTTCCTGTCACCTCCAGGAGACGGAGACAAAAGCTTGCAATTGTAAACCAAGGATATTAGTCTTTTTGACGGTTCTGTCACATCACAACACGTCTACGGATACTGATCTGTTGGTCAGGGTTTGGATCTCCAAAGCATTTCTCATAAACCATCAAACAGAATTTACAGCACTGCTTTTTCTCAAGTGCACTGCGTGGGAATCAATTGTGGCCAATGTTCTCCTCAATCTCAGTTACTGACACTTGGTAAACCTTTATGCTCCTTTTACTTTAGGAATTTGACAACTTTCACATTCACCAGTTTCTTCCGCTACAACATCCTCACCATTCCTGGCACATAGAATGTGTTTCTTCTCTAGAGCTCGAGAATGTTTTAACTTTCCTTGAAATAATCCTTTTCGTTGTGTTTCACTAAATTTAAACCTTCTTTTTTCTGTTCATGCTTCAGTCACCTGTAGAAATGGAGTCAGAGATTGTAAAAGAACACAAAGAAAAAATATTTATGACCTTATACTTTGCACAATGAAAGTATTGACAAAAACAAGATAGGAAATCAGTTGAGTTGCATTCCTGATCGTGGTGAAACAGTGTAGATCGGGAGCTTGGTGTTACTGGAACCCAAATATGTGAGAGCAAACATAACTAATATTTAAGAAAGAAACACAAGTTGCACATATATTGTGACACAGATTCTCATAAGCAGCCAACACTATCAATTTACAATTTCTGTGGCAAAGGCTGGCATCACAATGAGATATTTGTAATACTTTTAATAAATGATCATATGGTATTTACTCCCCTGCCCACCTAGACTGTTAATCTATTGCTTTTTCCAGTGATCTAGGAAGGGACATTTTATTGAACGAAGGAATTGGCCTTGTTGCACTCAGTGCTTTAAATGCCACTGTAGACTGACGCTGTGTCCAGTTAGCTCAGTGGAATTCACAATTTCAAATTGTGTGGATAATAAGGACTTACTTGGTGGCCCAGAACTCATCATGCTCCTTCGACAGGACCCGGGCACTGCAACACCTGAAAAAGAGAAAAAAAAAGCACAACACTAGAGGAAACCGAAAGGGTCAAGAAAAGAAAAACACAAAACAGAGGAAAGAGAAAAAAGGCTACCTTCCACTCTCATCACATTTTCCAGCACAGAAAACTGTGCAGCAGATGCTTGTAAACCCATAAGTTACTTTTAAACACAGTGCCCCCAAGGTCAGCACCAGGTGCAGCTCCACCAATCGCACCACCCTAAAGCAAGTCCTGTGTGCATGTGTGTCCACACACATATACTGTGTCTTTTGCTTGTAGTTGACAAGACAGAAAAGAACAGGATGGGAGTACACAAAAGATGGAAGCCAGATCCAGAGAGAAAAGACGTCGAAAGACAGACAGAGGGAGGATAGTCTCACGTGGTGTAGAGGAGGAGACAAATGTGATAAGAGTTAAGGAACAGCTGGGCAAAACTGACCTAAAAAGGAACTGGACCTGCACTACACCCCCCAACATGTCCCAGGAGGAATGTGGCTCCATCAGGTGATTATCAGAGGTTTTATAAAACAAGAATAGTGCACAGAGGGAGTCAAATGTTGAAGTTGTAGAGACAAAAACAACAGAGATCAAGAAAGGGAATAAAGTAAGAAGAAACAGGGGAAAAGGAAACTTAGAGTTATAGCAATCCTTACCTGACAGTTATATTCTTTTTTGTTCCTCCGAGGGTGGCAGCCACGCTGCACCACCTGGTCATCCCAGAATACCTTGAAAGGAAGTAAAGAAATAGTTTTGCTTCAGACGATCACACTTCATCCCATCTTCCAAATAACAGTCCTGAACTTCCAAAATAAAATAATCTCTTATTCTCTGGAGGCCATTTCCAAGTAACTCTGGTTATGAATAAATACTTTTTTTGGTTCAAGAACCACAATCCTTTGCTGGAAAAGGTCTCTGTGAATATGGAGTGCACCCACAGTTTCAGAGAACCAACCCCAACAACCCAGTCCACGTCTTCATAACCCCCATATTTCCATTTCCAGCCCATGAAACTTGGGAATCAAAACAATCTGGTTCGCAAAAGGTATGTTAAAGTCCTTGTACATAATTCTGCCCACCATTCATAAATAATTCAACCAGACTCTTAGATTTTTCCAAACCATGTTCTATGAGCAACTGCAATTCAAGCTCAAGCTGATGCAGAGTTCGAATGCTGAGCAATGTAAGCAACAAGGCATCAATGTGTTGGCGCTTTGAATGTATACATTATTTAAAGGTGTGATGCGGAGGGTCAGAGTCTTGTGAGACCTACAGGACGGTGACCCAAGGACTATAATTGGGAATAAATCCTTTGCAAGACAAAGCTTAGAATATTGAAATGTTGAGACCTCCATTGAAGACATCGGAGCAGCAGCAGCCTATACAACCTGATATAGACACGCTGCTCTCAACATTACAATGTCCTAATAGACAGCCTCAGCCTCTCTCTTTCCCCTGCCTCTCCAAAATATATGTATTGGGCAGGAGAAGGCAGAAGATAGAGCCTGCAGCAGGGCACACAAGAGACTGCCCCCTTCCTCCTCCGGTAGCTCGCTGTGTCACTGGCGTCTCAGAAGGAGGGTGGGTGGTCTACTCACCTCCTGCATCTCCCCGGCTCACCTGAATGATGAAAAGAGGTTTAGCCAAGCCCAGGGAGAACCAGGGGCTGACTTCAGCCTCCTTTCACAGCTATTGCTGTGAATGTTCAACAATTAACCGCCATGGTCCTGCATGCGGCTGTTAACTGTTGAACATTCAAGGCAACAGCTGTGAAACAAAGGTTCCTGAGTACCGGAGGTGTTTCAACCCCCTCGGTCTCTGGGACACCGTTGTTTTATTAACACATTCTACCCTCATGGGGAAAACAGTGTAAAGACCTTAAAGTCAGCCGTAGCAGGCAATACTGCCCATTAAAGGACCGCTCCGTTGGTAAAGGCCCTTGCCTTTGGAGCTACAACAAGCTTCAAAGCTATATTAAAGGTTTCAAATAATTACTGAAGGCATAAACATGGGTACTCTGTCAGAGAAATAATTATCATAATATTTACAGGAGAATCACATAAATGTAACTTCTAAAGTATATCAAAAGCCAGAATCAGTAATAACTCTAGCTGTAAAGTCAATAGACAAACCACTACAACAAATGTGTGCTAAGAAATAAGAAAACGTTTTTCTATAATATCAAATAGCAAACTGACATAGAATCTGCTTAGTTAAAAATCAAGGAAAAGTTCTTAAGTACAAAATCAGTAAGAGGACTGATATGTAGTCTGACTTTAGGAAAAGTGTAAAATAAAACAATTCCAGCAAATATCCCAAAATAATACATTTTATACGTTTCTAGACAGAGAGAACACATTATTGACATGGTTCATGATGAGATAAAAATGACAACAATCAATGAATGTTCATGAAAGCATGGCACAACAAAATGTAATTTAATAAACCACACCCCCAACATGAATAATGAATTGTGACTCTTCCCCTAAAATCCACAAGTCATTTTACAAGGTTATTCCCTAACATAATAACTGGATCTTAACCACAGTTTAAGTTTGTGGCCATTCATCATTGACCCAATTTGTACGGGAACATTTGGTGACAGCTTATTAGTTGTTTAATAGAAATGCCTACAACCTGCACTCCTTTCCCAAGAGGGGTGGATTGGGCGCTCCTGTAAGTCTGACTGTGGAACGGGAGGCACATTTATTGATTAAAAGAGATGCCAGATTCCCATTTACTTCTTCTTCAAAGGGCCACTCTGGGTGACCTCTAGGACTGCACCAAGCATGCAATCCTTCTCCCGCCTCAGGCACCGTCATTGAGTCTGATTCTGTCCAGTAGAAACTCCTAGTGTAGGAGGAAGTTGTGGAAAATCATTATTAATCAAAAAAGGATTTTGTTGAAATCTTAAATTTGTTGAGAATTTGGCGATCTATTCTGCACTGGGCTGTGGGGCCATCGGGACTGAAGGCATGTTCCAATATATCTGCCTTTGATTCTGCATGCTCAGCACAGAGGCCAGTTGGGCTGGGACCATTGACTGTGACATCCCATTCTGGCCATCTGATTTATGTTCCAGTTTCCCAGGTTCCTGCAAACATTGCAAGGAGCATCTCTTATTCTGCACATTATTAGTGTTTGAGGTATTTAAATTGCCACTGTCAGTAAAACTTATACCCTGAGCAGGGCCGGACTGGCTGTAACGGGCTTCGGGTGTTTCCCCGGGAGCCTGGAAGAGTGGGGGGCAATTGTTCAGGGCTTGCAAACATATTTGTTACAGGGGGCTGGTTTTGCTGTGGTGATGATATATCGCCCGCCAGCAACAAAAGTGGCAGGGGCCGTCAAAATTGTCAGGCCTGGTTTGGGATCCCAGTCTGGCCTCTAGGTCTGCACCAAGCATGCAGTCCTTCTCCCGTCTCAGGCACCGTCATTGTGTCTGATTCAGTGCAGTAGAAACTCTAAGTGTAGATGCAAGTTGTGGAAAATCATTATTAATCAAAAAAGGATTTTGCTGAAATCTTACATTTGTTGAGAATTTGACTTTCTATCCTGCCCCAGGCCGTCAAAATAGTCAGGCCTGGTTTGGGTTCCCAGTCCGGCCCTGACCCAGAGGAACAACATTTCCTCCTTGCACATACTGAACATCATTACTCTGCACACCAACGCCGTGCATATCCAAATTCACACCAGCAACAAACCCAGAATCAAAACGAGAATACAATCCATGAGAACCAATTTCATCACCCTTCTGGAACATTTTTGTCTGAGCGCTCAATATTTTTTCTTTGATATTTTTCTGCTTAGTAACAAAATTTTCACTACAGAACTTTGCATAAAACAAAATCACATCCAAAATGTTTGTCTGCAGCCCCTCACATTTAGCACTAACCTCTGGATGCAATGCTAAAAGATGCGCCCTCTTTTACCCGGTCTTCGACTTTGCAATATTGTCTGTAAATCTGCATTATTCTCTTGTAATATAATACAATAGTTTGAGGCGTTTTACTCTGTGGCTCTTCAATTGGCCAGTTTACAAGCAACTTACACTCAATCCACAAATCTCTTGGGACAACAATTAACAAACTCAGCTCTCGACCACCCCGTCTGGACGAACAGGCCTCATCTCCACTGCATCCCTCTTGGAGAGGCCCCACCTCCATTATACCACCTAAGCACAGGACAGGCCTCACCTCCTCTACACCCTCCTGGACAGGCCTCACTCACCTCCTCTGAGCCCCATGGACAGGCCTCCCTTCCTCTGCGTCCCCCCCGACAGGTCTCGCCTCCTCTGCACTTCCCTCCAAACAGGCCACACCCCCTATACATCACATGGACAGGCCTCACCCCCTCTGCACCCCTGGACAGGCCTCTCCTCCTCTGCACCCATGGACAGGCCTTGATTCCTCTGCACCTCCCTCCAAACAGGCCTCACCCCCTAAAGATCCCATGGACAGTCCTTACCTCCTCTGCACCTGCTGGACAGGCCTCACCTTCTTTGTGCCGCCCCCTGGACAGGCTTGACTCTCCACAGGTCTCACCTCCTCTGCCCCTCACCCCCTCTCCACAGGTCTCACCTTCTCTGTACCTCCCGGACAGGTCTCACCTCGGCTGCACCCTCCCTGTACAGAACAGGCCTTACCTCCTCTGCATCGCTGGACAGGCCTCACTTCCTCTGCACTCCTGGACAGGCCTCACCCCCTATACATCCCATGGACAGTCCTCACCTCCTCTACACCTCCTGGACAGGCCTCACCTTCTTTGTGCCTCCCCCTGGACAGGCTTCACCTCTTCTAATCTCCCCCCGACAGGACAGGTCTCACCTCATCTGCCCCTACCCCCTCTCCACAGGTCTCACCTCCTCTACACATCACCCCCTCTCCACAGGTCTCACCTTCTCTGTACCACCTGGACAGGTCTCACCTCAGCTGCACCCCCCTGGACAGAACAGGCCTTACCTCCTCTGCACCGCTGGACAAGCCTCATCTTCTCTGCACCCCCTGGACAGGCCTCTCCTCCTCTGCACCCCTGGACAGGCCTCGCTCCTCCTCTGCACCCCTGGACAGGCCTCGCTCCTCCTCTGCACCCTGGCCAGTCCTCACCTCCTCTGCACCCCTCGACAGGCCTCGCCTCCTCTGCACCCTGGACAAGCCTCGCTCCTCCTCTGCACCCCTGGACAGGCCTCACCTTCTCTGCACTCCCTGGACAGGCCTTCCCTGCTCTGCACCTCCCTGGACAGGCATCACCTCTGCTGCACCTCCCATCCCCTTGCCCGACATGCCTCATCTGCTCTGCACCCATGTGGATAGACCTCACCTACTCTGCCCCCCCTCTGGAAATTGCCTCTTTGCCTCTGCATCCCACTGGAGAGGCCTCACCTCTTTAGCACACTCCGCCCCTTCATACAGCCCTCACCGCCTCTGCACCCTCTCTGGACAGGCCCCCACATCATCTGCACCTCCCAGTAAAGGATAAGCCTCACCTCCTCTGCACCCAATGGACAGGCCTCACCTCCACTGCACCCCCCTGGACAGGCCTCACCTACAAGGCAGCTCCCTGGACACTCCTCACGTCCTCTGCACGCACTGCACTGGCATCACCTCCTCTGAACCATGCCGCACAGGCCTCACCTTCTCTATACCTCCCTGGACAGGTCTCACCTCCTCTGCACCCCTTGGACATTCCTAACCTCCTCTGCACCCCACTAGACAGGCCTCACTTCCTCTGCACCCCCGAGCTCTGGACAGGCCTCACCTATTCTGCACCCCCGAGCTCTGGACAGGCCTCACCTCCTCTGCACTACTTTGGACAGCCCCCCCCTTCCCTGACAGGCTGTTATATAGTCTAAAAGTACATGTGATTGAAAACCCTGAGGTAGAGAAGGAAGATGAAAATAATTTTATTTTTCAGATTGAGGAAGGAAACTTGGAGAAAAAACATACTATCCTACATGTGAGATTAGTCTTAATGGGGAAAATTCAAGGTATATGCAGACTCATGTTCCCCTTTTACTCTAATGGAAAAGAACATTTTTAACGAGATGTTTTCTAAGCTTAACATCAAGTTGGAAAATGCTGATATAAGTCCATCTGGGTATAATAGAGAACCTATACCCTTAGAAGGGATGGTGAGAATAAGAATTTCATTTAAAAATAGACACACAGTGGGGAAGGTGTATATAACCAAGCAGGGATTGGTTCTTCTGGGGTGGAAACATCAGAAAGAATTAGAAATTACCCTGGAACCCAATAATCATGAGCAAGTTTTACTTATTGATCCCCCAGAAGTCGGAACCAATCTCACTAAATAATTTCCAGATGATTTTAATGAAAATTTGGGCTTGTTAAAAAATGACATGCATAAAATTGCTCTAAAAGAAGGTGCTGTCCCAGTAGTTTGCAAAACACGTTCTATTTCTTGACTTATGAGAGAACCTTTAAGATTAGAAATTGAAAAATTGGTTAACCAAGGTGTAATTCAAGAAATAGAGAGCTCTGCTTGGTTGGCACCCATAGTCATCACAACCAAGGATAGTGGTCAGATTATTAGACTATGTGTGGACTTAAGGGCCTTAAATGCTAACATTTTAGTTGACAGACATCCTTTACCGAGGATCAATAAAATGTTGAGTACGATACAAGGACCAACATTTTTTAGTGTTCTTGATCTTTCCTCGGCCTATTATCAAATCTAGTTACATCCTGATTCTCAACCTTTGACGGCATTCACCACCCCATTTGGCAACTACAAATGCTTGAGGATGCCATTTGGGTTGGCGTCTGCAGCTTCAGCATTTCAATGTACAATGCAACATGTACTTAAAGATTGCCGCAAGAATATGTGTTTTCAGGACGATATTTTGATCTACGGTTCAAGTGAAACAGAACACAATTCGAATGCTGGTATGGTCCTCAAAAGACTGAGAGAGGTAGGGTTCACTACAAAAGAAAGCAAATGTAAACTAGGTGTTACATCTGTGGACTATCTAGGTCACACAATCTCTGAGGAGGGCATAAAACCTAAGATAGATCTCGTTGAAACTGTGAGAAGAGCACCTACCCCAACGTGTAAAGAGGAAATTCTGCCTTTCCTAGATTTGGTTGAATATATGGCCAAGTATATCAGAAATTTTGCAATGCTATCTCAACCTCTCATTTGGGGCATAGAACAAAAAGAAGCTTTAGAGAGCATAAAGGAATCCATAATTTCTGCCCCGTTCATTGGGAACTTCAATGTGGATAAAGACACCATTATTTCCACAGATGCAAGTGGTAAAGGCATTGGAGCAACACTATCACCGAAGATTGACAAGAAGGTGAATGTAGTGGCTTTTGCCTCTAGAATACTAACAGGGGCTGAATCAAATTATTCTACTGTAGAAAAAGTAGGTGTTGGCTCTTTTTTGGTCAATAAAACACTTCAGTTTCAATACATGGGGCCTACCATTTGAAGTACATACGGATCACAAACCCCTATTGTCCTTGTTCACTAAAAAGGATATGGAGAATATGACCCCCGCATTGCAAAATGGGCATTAGGGCTACAAGGATTCAATTTCAAAATGTTGTATGTTCCTGGCCAACAGAATAAAGTAGCGGATTTTCTATCAAGGGCACCAGTGGAAAAGGAAAATGTTGAATCCACAGGTAACAAAGGGGTTCTGGAGGTAAGGCTTCCAGCTGTAACAAAAGACCAGTGGGACTTTCACATGGAGCATGAGGAGATCATCAGCAAAGTGAAATCATATGTCATCAATGGTTGGCCTATCAAATGTAAAGAACTTCCAGGGGAAATACAACCATTTTGGAACGTAAGAGAAGACCTATCGATTGAGGGGAAGTTTCTTCTCAAGTCAGGGAAAATAGTTCCTCCGGATGGACTGAGATTCCAAATAATAGATCTTACACATGAATGGCATTTGGGGAGGAGTCCATGCAAGGCAAGATTAAGGTCTGAATATTGGTTCCCTGGAATGGGTCAGTTAATGGAAGCAAAAGTGAAAGACTGTTATGCATGTGGAATGAGTGATGAATCCAGAACAACGAGGCGCACCCCTCTCATTCCAGTTGAGATCCCTAAGTCTCCTTGGGACAAACTAGGTTTTGACATCACTGGTCCTACACATACAGAGGGCCCTCAGGATTGGTACCTATTGGTGCTCATTGATTATTATTCAAACTGGATTACTTACAAATTTGTGAACATCAACACAAAGTCCCTAATTGTTTTCTTGAGTGACGTATTCTCTAAGGAGGGCATTCCCTCTACCATAGTCAGAGACAATGGCGTCCAGTTGGTGTCGGAGGAAATGAAGGACTTTCTTAAGGACATGTAAATAGCCCACATACGCACACCATTGTATTGTCCAAAGGCTAATGGAAAGGTAGAGAGGGCTAATCGAATGATAAAAGAGTGCATTCAACTGGCCGTCTGTTGTAAATTGGCAGCTCTTAGGTTAGCATTCGCTGAAGCTACATGAGTTTTCATTGTTATGTTGACCGGTTTTCAGAGGCCATTTCATAGTCACGGCCTCCATTTTGAGTATCCACACTACCTTGTGCTCACCATGCTCTTTGTCCTACCTCTTCGCTAGTCGACCGCATGGTCTGCCCAGCAACAGGCTATATTTAGCTTATGGTCAAGGCTCACGCATGTGCAATCAACCCACATCTGTTACTAATCGATCACTGTTGAAAGATGTTTCCCCAACTGGTCAAGTTGTCGAACTCCTCCCACATGTTGGATGTGTTCCAGAAAAAGGCCTTATATGTACATGAAATCGTCTTAGGTGTGTGCCGCCCACTTTTTACCCCATGTCTGGGTATAAAAGGACCATGTGCCTTCCGTTCGGTGCGATACTTCTTGCATTACCGAAGGGTGCTGTTTGAATGTGCCACCATCCCATGGGGTCTTAATAAACTTATTGTTTGTATTCCAGTTTCCGTGCCAACTTCTATTCTGAGGTATTGTGAGTTATTTGCAGTATATGTAGGTTCGTGAAAACTCGATACGACAAATTGGCGCCCGAATAAGCACTCCTGGGCGACTCAGATGCCCGAAGAACTGGTCGAGACGAAGGATTGGAAACTTGCCGTGGACGCGATCGCTGCCAGAAGAGACACGAGTCTTGGCATTTTCGGCGTTTTCCCTTTCTTTCCGATCTGGCCTTCCAGGCTGCGCCGGTCCTCAACTGAGATCTTGATCATTGGGTTGCCGTGCAGTGATCGTTTGGTCAATTTGGGAACTTGGCAGTTGGAATCTGGACGGTTGGGATGATCGGTAAGCTTTTGATTGGTAAGGTAGTCAACTGACACTTACTGTGGCTTTTTGAATTTGTATGTGTTAGCTAACATTTGGATCTATGCTTTGTATCATATGTGGAGTGCACCTCACATAGGCAGGTAATGTGGAGATATTTCTCTGATCTTGTATTTGTTTGAAGTGCTACTTTACGTATATTATTGCATATTTTGCAATAGTTTTTCGACATGCCTGTTCTCAGCACATTTCGAAAGATGTGTTGTTTTTGTAGTGGTACCAGTTTACGATTAAATTAATCACAGCCGGCTCCCCCAGAGGGGACACCTAATAGGGAAATGTATGTTAAATTTGGACTTCCTCCCATAATGTATAGTACATTATTGCATCATTACACCAGAAAGGATCCTGAGTTACGCTGGCCAATGCATAGGTCATTTGATTTACGAAAGCTTCAGTATGTGGAGCAGTGTTTGTTTCAGCGCAGGTCTAGACAGGATATGTTTGATTGTGTGTGTATGTGGGAGAAAGCGGTGTGTGAGTGAATGAAGCCTGAGCAGGCCTTGGCTGACAAAGAGCAACGGAAGGCTGCCCATGTCAAAGCTTTACAGCTACAGGATAAGGAAATACAGGTGCAAAAAGAGAGGGAGGAAAGGTAACGTAATTTACAGATCAATGGTCAATTCCCTGTTCAACGTCCTCTTTATCCTGTCCTTAATAATATACCCGATGATTTCTCATTATTAGATTGCTCTCCACCACCATATGCAATGCCTACGGCCCCGGATGCGGACGATGACGAATCCTCTGACGATCAGGATAAAGAGCGGGGTACTTGTTCCATGCTCTCTGCCCTCGTGCTTCCGATTTACGATCTCTCGCGCGTAAAATTAGCCTTAACACTGCTTCAACTCCTGATGTTTAAGCGGGTATGAAGGGGTGGTTGGACAAGGAGCGGTTATATTTTTGGGAACATTTGGCTACAGAAATTATCGAATGATTTAGGAAATATTCGCCTGAGTTAGAACCTAAAGATGTAACAGATGATTATCAGAGATTACGTAATGCTGTTTTTGTTCTCACAGAGACCGATGATTTCCTTCGCCGTCTGATCAAAGTACGAGACTCTGCAACACGACTGCGGGAGGAGAAAAGGGCAGTGGACCCGGCTGCACTTCAGTCACCAATCGTAGAAAAGGAAGACGCTATTTTCGGATCAGATAAGGATCACGTAATTCATGCAAAACCTATGCGGGAAGACCCTCCTTTGTATGTCCCTCCTAAAGGTCAAGGTACAGATGATGATAAACAGTCTGTTGATGCAAAGGGGTATTTTATTTATAATTGGGTCTATACCCCTTGGAATAGAGCGGACGTTATGGCCCTTAAAAATGCATTGCCTGATCCGCGGAAAACCCCAGCGGCTTTCTATGAAGAAGTAGAGGGGGCTATTAGTTCCTGTGTTATGACGCTAGCTGATATCGATCTATTTTTCAGATTAATATTGCCCCCTGATATGTGGAGGCCAATTCGTAAAACTAATGATCGGCTAAATTTGGGGGAAGAATGGAATGATTTGGAATGAGCAGATAGAGTAAGGGAGCCTGCATGTAAACCATGCGCATTAATTTTAGATCTTTCGGTGGCTATTTTGAATAAATTAAAATTGCTCATCCCGCCTAAAAAGATTGATTGGACTATGTTAGCCTCGTGTAAACAAAAGGCAGACGAGTCAGTGTTGGATTTCTTTAAGCGCTTCGAGGATGCTTTTCATAACTTTAGTGGTCAATCGTTAACGGATGATACGGGTAGGCATCTGTTTGTCGACAAATATGTTGCGAACCTTTTACCAGAAATTGCTAAACGTTTGAAAGATAGTGAAAGTTTGTGGACCACTTCAACTCCCGCTTCTCTTTTGACTATGGCTCAATATTATGAGAGACAGGAGTTGGAGGCTAAAGAAAGTGACGAGAAAAAGACAAAAGATTTGAAAACAAAAGTTATGTTGGCTCAGGTTTATCCCCTGTCTGTTAGAGGAAATGATAGAGGTAAGCATGGGTCCTATGGCCCGCCTTATTCTCGTCCTGGTCTATCTGCAGATCAGTGTGCGTACTGCAGACAGTTTGGGCATTGGATTTCAGATTGTCCAGTGTTGCGTGCCCAGCAAAATCAACGTGGCCGAGGCCAAGCTAAACCCATAAACGGATATTCAGGCCCTAGAGGGGGTACAAATGATAATGCTAGATTTGAATCTGGTGGGCATAGACAGGATGGGTACAATACTTTTGCGAAATCAGTACCAAATATCTGATTGTGGGTGTCCTGAATTTCAAGATGCTGCTTACGCATAGGATTGCCTAGGATGGGGTATGGAATCGGTTGAAGTTCCAGTAGATCAGAGGGGTCCATATATTACAGCACATGTTTTGGGTTCTACTAATCAGTTTCTGCTGGATACAGGAGCTACTCGTAGCGCCTTGTCTAAACAATTGGTTCCAAGGGCTCCCCTGTCTGGCACAACGATTACTTCGATAGGGTTCGATGGAACACCTTCCCTTAGCCCATTGTCACAACCACTTCCATTCCACATTGATAAGTTCACTGCTCCCTGCCCATTTTTGTTGTCTCCAAATACACCAGATAATATTGTGGGCCTTGATATGTTAAAACACTTTAGAGCTATGATACGCTGCTCTCCCGAAGGGGTGCGCGTTATCTTGAATGAGAACTATCCTGTGGTTGAGAGATCGTGTCTCGTTAAGGAAGATGCTGCATTAGCTTCCCTCCCAAGCGTTTTGTGGGCCACTTCTGATACTGATGTAGGGCAGATGGTTATTCCTCCCGTCCATATTAGCGTCAAGGAGGTTGCCTTGTTGCCCCGGGTGCCGCAATATAAGATTTCACGAGAAGGAGCAGAAGCACTAACACACATTATTAGGGATTTGATTGAGGTTGGTGTTGTGGAAGAAGTCCCCTATAATGTCTGCAATAGCCTTATTCTTCCTATTTTGAAAAAAGATACTGATGCTAGGATTTATCGTTCTATTATTGAACTGAGGGAGGTGAATAAAATTGTGGTGCCCCAATATCCAGTGGTTTCTGATATAACTACTTTGCTTACATTGGTCCCTCCCACAGCTACTACGTTTTCCGTTATTGACTTGAAAAACGCTTTCTTTTCGATCCCTATTCACCCTGATAGCCGATATTTATTCGGTTTCACCTTAAATAATAGATCGTGCAGATTTTGTAGAGTTCCTCAAGGCTATACGGAAAGCCCAAGTATTTATAGGCAGGCATTGAAGAGGCAGCTTGATTCTTTCGAGTTACCGCCAGGAGTGGCTCTCATTCAATATGTCGATGACATATTGTTGGCAGCCGATATCCCTGAACAATGTGAGAAGTGTACTTTATCTTTGCTCTCTTTTCTTGCCATGCATCACCATAAAGTGTCACGAAAGAAATTACAATATTGTAGACTGAAGGTGACCTACTTAGGTCATCTTCTGTCTAAGGAGGGGCGTGCACTAACACAAGATCATGTTCAAGCAATCTTAGACACACCAGTGCCTTCCACTCAGAAAGAAGTTCGTCCCTTCAGTGGGTTGACTTCATTTTGTAGACAATGGATATTAGGATTTTCACATATTGTAAAACCGTTGCTAGCACTGTTGTCAAAAGACACTCGGATTCCCCTTTCATGGACAGATGAGTGTCAGAATGCTTTTCATCAGTTAAGACAAGCTCTTTGTTCCGCACCAGTGTTAGGTACACCAGATTATACGAAGACCTTTACACTTTATGTACATGAGAAAGATGGGTGCGCATTGTCAGTTTTAGTGCAGACACACGGAGATAAACAGCGTCCCTGTGCATATTTTTCAGCAGTACTTGATCCTGTAGCACGAGGGTTACCTGGGTGTTTTCGATCAGTCGCAGCAACAGCTGTATGTATACGGCAAAGTGAAGGAATAGTTTTGTCGCACAAATTGTTGGTTCTAGTGCCCCATGCGGTAGATGCTTTGTTGAATCAAACGAAAACACAACATTTAACTAGTGCGCATCTGACAGGATATGAATTAACATTGCTGGTGCCTCATATTACTTTGAAGAGGTGCGCAACCTCAAATCCAGCTACTTTATTGCCATATCCTGCATCTGAGTCTCAGTCAAAAGAATCACACAATTGTATTTTTCTTACTGAGTAACAAACAAAGGGTTGCATTGATTTACAAGATACGCCCCTTCCAGATGTTGAGGCAGAACTGTGGGTTGATGGATCATGTTTGAAACTGCCAGATGGTACGACTTCCGCAGCTTATGCGATCACGACACTAAAGACAGTGGTTGAGACAGTTCGCATACCACAAAGGTCAGCTCAGACAGCTGAACTAATAGCTAAGCATGGGCGAAATTTGCGAATTTGCGTTCTGCGAATTTGCGGATTTCCCCGCGAGACGCAAAAAAAATCTGCAAATTCGCGAATTTTCCTGCGAAATTGCGGATTTTTTTGCGATTTGCCCTGGAGTACTTTCTACTGGCTAATCCAGTAAGTGCCCCCTCATTGGGCAAATATATAGTGCTTTTACTACACTGCAGCTGCGTAAAGGGCCAGAAGATGTGTCTCCAGTGACCATGTGTGCCTGTAACACAGGCACAGGCACACATGGTCACCGGAGACACATCTTCGGGCCCTTTACGCAGCTACAGTGTAGTAAAAGCACTATGGGGCAGATTTACAAGCCACTTGCGCCTCTTTTGCGCCGCAGTTGCGTCACTTTTGCACAAAAAGGTGGCATCTTCGTGGACAAACACGCAGGGCGGGATTCATTCTGCCCCCTGTTAGACTCGTTTTTTGTGCCCTTCTGCCCTTTGTTAGACTCGTTTTTTTCCCCTTGTTTTTCTGCCCTTCTGCCCTCTGTTAGACTCGTTTTTCCCTTGTTTTTCTGCCCTTCTGCCCCTTGTTAGACTCGTTTTTTGTGCCCTTCTGCCCTCTGTTAGACTCATTTCTCCCTTGTTTTTCTGCCCTTCTGCCCTCTGTTAGACTAGTTTTTTGTGCCCTCCTGCCCTCTGTTAGACTCGTTTTTGTGCCTTTCTGCCCACTGTTAGACTCGTTTTTTGTGCCCTTCTGCCGTCTGTTAGACTTGTTTTTCCCTTGTTTTTCTGCCCTTCTGTCCTCTGTTAGACTGGTTTTTTGTGCCCTTCTGCCCTCTGTTAGACTCGCTTATACCTTGTTTTTCTGCCCTTATGGCATTTGTTAGACTGCTTTTTGTGCCTTTCTGCCCTCTGCATCACCACATCATCACTCAGCTCAATCCCCAGCATCACTCAGCACCACCACATTATCACTCAGCACCACCACATTATCACTCAGCACCACCACAGCATCACTCAGCACCACCACAGCATCACTCAGCACCAACACAGCACCAATCAGAACCACCACAGCACCACTCAGCGCCAACACAGCATCACTCAGCACCACCACAGCATCACTCAGCACCACCACATTATCACTCAGCACCACCACAGCACCACTCAGCACCACCACAGCATCACTCAGCACCATCCCAGTATCACTCAGCACCACCACAGCATCACTCAGCATCACCACAGCACCACTCAGCACCATCCCAGTATCACTCAGCGTCACCCAGCATCAATCTGCGCAACCATTCAACAACAACTGGTTCAAATATGTTCTCTCAATGTTTCAAGCTTTATTACAAATGTCACAAAAAGATGAAAATATTTCACTTCTGTTCTTGGATTTTCGTCACAATAAAATACACTGAACATAATCTTCACAAAAGTTATTTACAAAAGTTTATGCTATTGCCATTATAAATTAAAATCACTTTTATTTAAGTATTAATTATTTAAAAAAATTAAAAGCCATTGTAATTTGTAATATCAATACATCTAAGTCACGTAAATACAAAACATGTTGCATTACAAATGCTATAGGTGTCACATTTGCGAAAGTTATAACTATTGGCATTGTAAATGACGAAGCTATTAATTTAGCTATTTTCAAAACCAACACATAAATAAAAAAAATTGTCATTTACAAGACCAATAGCTCAAACTTTCCTAATGCGAGACCTATTGCATCGCAAATGCTTGTTTTTATATCTGTCAGTGCTTCCTGTTGAGGTTTAATTTTCGTGACAGGCACCTCATTACCTACTTGTAACTATTCTCTGACCCTGCTTCAAGGGTCAGAGCAGGGTCAGAGAATAGTTGCAGGTAGGCAACGAGGCGCCAGGAAGCACTTACAGGCTTACAGCAGCAGGTGCCCAAGTTGAAGTTAATTTCTTTGTAACCCTTTTGTAAAAGGTTACAAAAAATTAGCTTCATCTTTTGCACCTGCTGCTGTAACCCTGTAAGTAATTGGCTGAAAATGTGTCCCCGCTGATTCGCGGATTTTACCGCGATTTCGTGAGATTCACGGATCGCGAAATCGTGGAAAATCTGCAAATTCCGTGAGCGGAACAAATTTTCATCCCATGCTTACTAATAGCGCTGACAAGAGCATGCAAGCTTAGTGCTGGTTTATGTGTAAATATTTATACAGATAGCCACTATGCCTTCGGAGTGGTGCACGATTTCAGTTTGCTCTGGAAGGAGAGAGGGTTTTTAACATCACATGGGATACAAATAATGCACGGGGAATTGGTGCACAACCTTTTAACTGCATTGACGTATCCAAAGAAGATAGCGATTGTGAAATGCAGTGCACATAAAAAGGTGGCTGATAAAATAGGGCAAGGTAATGCTTTTGCTGACCAAACAGCTCATGAAACTGCGAGGCGACAAAATGTTGCCCCCATGTACGTAGTAAATAAAATAAAAGTTTTCTTTAATGTTTCTAAAGGAGTAGTAGATAAGATAAGAATATCTTTATTCGATTGTTTACATGTAACAATCATAAAAGAACATTTCATAAAAGTTAATCGATACAGTAATGATAAATATATGAAGAGTGGTGTTACAACAAGACATTCACAAGCATAAACACAGTAATATGGTTAAAAAGGATAAAAAATACAATAGAAATAGGAGTACAATCAGCAGCAAAGTTAGTTACCCTTCCATGCTTTTTCTATGTTTAACTGCAAGTTTTAAAAAGCTACATACAAACATAGTACATTCACTATTTAGCATTTGAAGGTGACAAAGTGCAGGTCTGAATTGTACAAAATTCAGGTGCTTGAGTAAAGGTTTTAAAAACAGGTTACGGGGGAGTGTATAAAACTGACAAAAAAATAAAAAGTGTGCCAGATCTTGCGGAGACTTATTGTCGCAGCCGCAAGCTGGCAACACTTGTCCTCTATGCGCTCCGCTTGGTACAGCTAATAAAAGATGGAACATGTTAAATCGGAACCTTGTTAATAAAAAACGGTCATAACCGGACATGGGCCAGGACAAGTAGGGTTCCATATATAAACAGGTTTTGGTTAAAGCATACTGTCTCACACTGCTTTTCTTGTATTCGTTATCCTCCCGTGTCATGCACCTGGACAGCATAAAAGTATTCCTAACAAAGGTTACATCAGTTTTAGTTATTGTTTCGGGGGATAGAAATAAGTCTGGTCGGCCTAGTCCAAAAAGCCACGTTCTTACGTATTTTAACCATGGGATCTTAAGTCTACCATCCCACTGTAGTGCCTCTTGAAGAATGTTTCTGGTAAGAGGTATGGCTGTGTTTAGCCAGCTATTCAGCCAGCATAACAAAGGATTCACAGCCAGCTTATCACTTAGATGTGGGATGCCAAGTTCCTCATGAACCGGGAAGTTGGCCGTCCCCCTGGGTAACCTTAGGACCTGTTTTAGGAAGTTATTCTCGGTAACTTCAAGGGCGCCTAGTGATTCTGATCCCCATATTTCACTTCCATAACGTGCAATCGCGGTGCTTTTGGCTTGATATAACTTCAAGACAGCAGCCACCGGTAAAATCTCAAGCTGAGAGATGGCATGATGCTAGAGAGGAAGTGTTAGACATTCGGAAATGTGCTTCTAAAGTAGAACTCGAGCAGTGGTCTAAAGAAGAAGTACTAGATGATGAAGGTTGTTGGCGCAGCAATGATATGGAGAGATGGAAATTGCCTGCGGCCTATTTAGAACCAATGGTTCAAATGGCACACGGACTGGCACATGTTGGAGCTCTCGCAATTACTAAATTGCTTGCACAAGTTTGGGAGCATCCTGAGATTGCCAGTACAGCTAAGAGAGTAGTACAGTCCTGCTTGATATGCTTGCAGCATAATCCTGGAAAAGGGATACCCACCCCTGCAGGAGGATTCGCTCCACCGACCGCACCATTTGAAGTATTACAAATGGATTACATCCAACTTGAGCGCTGTAACAATTTGAAGTATGTCATAGTAGTGGTATGTGCTTTCAGTAAATGGATAGAAGCCGACCCTACGAAAGATAATACAGCATTGACTACAGCTAAGGTGTTACTGAAAGAGTACTTCCCGAGGTATGGTGTTTGTAAATTTTTGTGGAGCGATAATGGACCTCATTTTGTGGGGGAAATTGTGGAGTATGTCCTAAAGGGATTAGGAATAAAACAAAAATGTTATGCTGTATTTCATCCGCAGTCAGCAGGATTGGTGGAACGATACAATGCTACTCTGAAGCTTAAGCTAGCGAAGATTGTGGCCTCCACGTCCTTGAAATGGCCGGATGCTCTGCCTCTGGTGTTATTGTCTGTAAGATCGATACCTCATTCACGATCTGGTCTTACACCTTATGAGGTGGTGCATGGGAGGCCTATGAATATTTGGGGAGTTCCTAAACCACGCTCCATATATGATGTACCTTGTATATTGATGAATGACTATCTTGCACGCTTAACAGATAAATTGCGTTGTATTCATCAGCAGGTTCGAGAAGCCCTTCCAGACAGATCTACGGGTGAGACTCATGATCTTCGACCTGGCGACCACGTGATGATCCGGTCATTTGAAAGGTCGAGCAGTCTAGAACGAAGGTGGCTTGGACCGGAACAGGTCCTCCTGGCAACAAGAACAGCAGTGCGAGTGACCAACCGGAAAAGGTGGATACATACCACCCACTGCCGCCGTGTTTCCTCCGACTTGGTGTAACCTGCAGTGTTGACCGACTACCGAGACATCTTGGACACGGAGAGGAGTCCAGCCATCACGCCCAACGAATCCAAGGAAGTCTTCCTGGACCACACTGCTCCTGGAGCATCGAGATACCATCTGAGACCAAGAAAAGAATCTTGTGCAAAGAAGACTGGTTGAGCTACCGCTAGTTAGTGAAACGGAATGCCGAAATGGCAAGGGGGGGAATCAACCTCGCTTAGTGTAGTGACACCCGTCTTGACCTTCGGTGAAGAAATCAATGGCTGCCCCTTGGGCTCTGTGCTCATTTGCTAAAGTTCTTGCAAGAAAAGTTTGTTCATGCTGCTATCAAAATGAAAAACAAAAAGAAAATTTGTGTTTTAGGGTTTGCTGTTACTATGATGGTTATAGCAACAACAGCTTGGTTTGCAGAAAGAGTGGCCCCAGCACGAGAATATTTGTTTGCCACTACTCCTGTTCCACTTGAGCATTTTCATTTTACTCTTCCATACCATGTGCAAAAGCATAGACAGACTTATTTAAATAACACTTTCATTTAGATGCTACATTACACGCACAATACCACGAACACTACAAACTGTTGGGTATGCGGAATGTTATCAGGTCATCAAAAGAAAGGAGGAACGCCTCTTATCCCTCACCCTTTTTCTCATAATGGTTCTTGCTATGCTTGGTATGCACTTTTGTTCACTTTAAGATGGCCCTCAAAAGGTGGGCTTCTCTTTCACCTCAACAAAGTTTGTCATCAGGATGAAGATGGATACCCGCAAGCGGAAGGGACTAAATTGGAGTGGGAAGAATATCGACCGGACAATGTATCCTCACCGCATATCTTTACTAATACAAGAACAACAAATATGTCTAATTTATTTGTGATTTCGGTTATTAAAGCTAAAGCAGACTTATGTATTAAAAATGAAGGAACAATTCCAGTTGGGGAAAGTGAATGCACTACTGTTCTAGCATTTGACGGAAAGAATAACATTACATTTGTGACTTCGCATAATACATTTTTTATTTGTGGGAATAGAGGCTATCACCGACTTCCAATGGGATGGTCAGGGATATGTTATGTATCATTTATACTGCCCCCTGTGTTTATAGCACCCGATTTGTATCATAAGAACTTTGTATTATTCCATGAATTCGTTGTAAATAGAGTTAAGAGAACTATAAGCGTAGACAATGTAGACCAGACAGACACATCATTACACCAGTTTGTTGGTATTAATTTAGGCATTTTTCCTTTTGTGGGTGCCGCTTTGAATAGTAGGAAGGTGAGGAGATTAACACGTATTGTAGAAGCTGTTGCTAATCAAACTGCTGTGGCATTAGGAAATATTACAGAAGAGCTTCAAATTACTAGAATTGTAGCGCTCCAGAATCGGATGGTTCTAGATGTTATATTAGCTGATCGAGGAGGTGCATGTCGCATTATCGGAAGTAGTTGTTGCGTATTTGTACCCAATAATTCACCTTCAGTGTATGGTGCAATTTCTAAATTATATAAGATCGCTGCTGAAATCCATCCTGGGAATGGTACATGGACATTTTCGGATTGGATATGGACACTACTCATCACGTGGGGTTGGAAACTATTGGCAATTCTATGTGCAATAATTGCTATATTCTTTACTCTTTGTTTTTGCTTACAATGTGGTCCCACACTATGTTCCATTTGTATCACTGCCTGTATTCCGTCCAAGAGAAGTACTACTGAGATAAAAGTCCAACAAATGATGAACCAAGAAATAGCTAAAATAATGCTTATTGATACTAATAATGTATAGCAGGACTATTGAAGGTATGCAGGTAGCTTCAGCTAAATGCTAAAAGGATCGTCTGTTGTAAATTGCCAGCTATTAGGTTAGCATTCTCTGAAGCTACACAAGTTTTCATTGTTATGTTGACCGGTTTTCAGAGGCCATTTCATAGTCACGGCCTCCATTTTGAGTATCCACAATACCTCGTGCTCATCATGCTCTTTGTCCTACCTCTTCGCTAGTCGACCGCATGGTCTGCCAAGCAACAAGCTATATTTAGCTTATGGTCAAGGCTCACGCATGTGCAATCCACCCACATCTGTTACTAATCGATCACTGTTGAAAGATGTCTCCCCAACTGGTCAAGTTGTCGAACTCCTCCCACATGTTGCATGTGTTCCAGAAATGTCCTTATATGCACATGAAATCGTCTTATGTGTGTGCCGCCCACTTTTCACCCCTTGTATGGGTATAAAAGGACCATGTGCCTTCCGTTCGGTGTGATACTTCTTGCATTACTGAAGGGTGCTGTTTGAATGTACCACCACCCCATGGGGTCTTAATAAACTTATTGTTTGTATTCCAGTTTCCGTTTCAACTTCTATTCTGAGGTATTGTGAGTTATTTGCAGTATACGTAAGTTCGTGAAAACTCGATACGACACGTCAAGTCAGGTAAACCCATTGAACCAGCTATTAGAGATACACTATGGTCATATCTTACTACACCAAGTCTCACCACAGGTCATACTCCTTTTGAACTGTTGAGGGGGAGGAACTCGGGCTCAAAGTTGTCCCCAACTGGCTGTGCCCTAAAGATAAGGTGTGGTTCAATCCAGAAGAGTTCAGGATGAGTGTGGAATCCAGACAAAAGAAGTACAAGGAGTGGTACAAAGGACAGGTCTCTCAGGCAGGGGCAAAATGTTTACATCAGGAAACCTGAGGGCCTGAGTGGTAAAGGCAACAAATATTATGCTCCAGAGAAAATAAGGGAGGTTAAAAAGAATGTTGTCATTTTGGAAGATGGGAAAAAATGGGGTATGGATCGTGTCGCCATAGGCCAGAATGAGGTAGAACATAGGGTGGCCAGCAGACCTCTTGCCCAGAGTACTCGGTCTGATGAGGTCCAGGCGAGAAGAAGAATAAGGCAAAGAAACTCTTCAGGTTGGCACAAAGAATACAGAAATGGTGTGAAGGATGACATACTTATTGTAACAATCTGTGTTTGTTAGGTCTTCTGCGCAAGACCAAATGTTGGAATTTTGTTGTCTGTTTAGCCCTTTTCCCTACCCGCACCCTATTCCCTCTTATCCTCTTCCCTCTTCCTTTCCCCAGTCTACTTTTCCACACTTTTTGTTACCTACCTCTCACTTGGCCTCCTCTCTTCCCTTCAGGGAGGAAGATGTGTTATATCGTGTCCCCTTGGTACTTCCCCCCACCCCTCCTCCCGCTCACCTTTGGGTCTACTTAGAATGTTCCGATTGGAGGCAGCCTTGGAATGCTGATGAGGCTGCGCTTGACTAGGAGTGGCAGGCACCAGCAAGCTGAGGGTGCAGGTTCTATTGATCTTATATAAAGTTCCACTTATCTTCTTTGTGGAGTTTTACTTCACAGGCCTCACCTCCTATGCACCCCCCTGGACAGGACAGGTTTCATCTCCTTTGCGCCCATGCTGAACAGGCCTCACCTCCTCTGCATACTGAACAACAAGCCTCTCCTCCTCTGCACCCCCAGAACAGGCGTCCCCTCCTCTGCACCCCCTGGACAGGCCTCACCTACTCTATATCCCCCTGGAAAGACTTCACCTCTTCTGCACCTCACTGACAGGCCTCACCTCTTCTACACCCCACTGGACAGGCATCAACTCCTCTGCAATCCCAGCAGGCCTTCCCTCCACCGCACCCCCAGCTCAGGACAGGCCCCAACTCCTCTGCAATCTCCTGGACAGGCTTCACCTCCTCTGCAGCTCTCTGGACCGAACAGGCCTCACCTCTGCACTCCCCCGGACAGGCCTCACCTCCTCTGCACCCCTGGACAGGCCTCACCTCTTCTACACATCCCTGTACAAGCCTCACCACCACTACACCCCCCTGGACAGGCCTCAACTCCTCTGCACCCCCTGGACAGGCCTCAACCCCTCTGCACCCCCATGGACAGGCCTCCTCTGTAACTCACTGGACATGAGAGGCCTCACCTCCTCTGCACCCCCTCTGTACAGACACCACATCGTCTGCACTCCCAGAAAAAGACAGGCCTCACCTCCTCTGCACCCACGGGACTGGCCTCACCTCCTCTACACCACCACAGGACAGACCTCACCTTCTCTGCACCCCCAACACCTGACAGGCCCCATCTCCGCTGCAATTTAAAGTTTAAGGACACTTAGAAGTTGACTCGGAACAAACCCTTTTGGACTTAGATGGTTCTAGGGCCAACACCCACGGGAGCACTGGAGTACTCGTGTTACCTAACCCAGGAGCATAGGTGCCAAATGGTGTCGGGTTGTCATTTTCAATGGCGAGTTGCTGCAAAGTGCTGCAGCCGTGAAGAAGAGAAGTGTCTGAAGAGAATCAATCCGGGCACCAACGCTGCAGCACTCGACATACTTTGTGGGACAGCTTGAATCCAGCTCCTGTTTGTCGTCGACACCTCCTGGTCCTCGTGGCTGAAGAGTCAAGCTTTCCCTCATCTCACTTAAAGCACCCGACATTGGTGGGCATTCGACTATCGTGCCCCTGGTCACTGGCAAGTGACCCCGACTCTGTCCCCTCTGCTTTCAGGTTCTTCTCATCTTCGATCCAGGCTTGCATCTTTTCGGACACTTTTCCTCTTCCCGGCAGCAGCACTTTGCAGCAACTCGCCATTGAAAACAACGACGCGACCCGGCACCTTTTGACACCTTTGCTTCCAGCTTTCCTAGGTTAGGTAACTCAAGTACTCCGGTGCTCCCGTGGGTGTCGGCCCTAGAACCATCTAAGTCCAAAAGGGTTTGTTCCTAGTCAACTTCTAAGTTATGTTATGTTATGTTATTTCCATTTCTAAAGCGCACAGCTGCCCCAGCAAAGGGGCGTCCTAGCGCTATATCTGGGGAAGAAACACAACTCAGTCAAGGCAATAACAAGAGTTCAGAATGAAGTCATAAGATCCAGTGGGAAAAATAAAAGTTTTCACGGCTCTCCTAAATGCAAGTAGCTCATCCATGGCACGGATATGGGCAGGGAGGGAGTTCCACAGTTTGGGTGCGAGCACTCTAAAGGAACGTCCACCTGCTCTGCTTCTCTTGAAACGTGGGACAACAGCTAAGTTTTGCCCCGCGGACCTCAACTGCCGAGAAGGAGCATAAGGGGAAATAAGATGTTGCAGAATTTGAGGTGAGGATTGTTTCAAAATTTTAAAAGATAGACACAGGGTCTTGAAATGGATCCTCTGAATCAGAGGTAGCCAGTGGAGCTTACGAATAGTTTCTTTGGCCGAGCAAAATCTAGGAAGGCCAACCAACGCCCTGGCGGCCGCATTCTGAACGCACTGCAGCCTAGTAGTTTCTGCCAAATTGGCTCCCAGCAAAAGAGAACTCGCATAATCGAGTCTGGATAATATAGCAGCCTGAATTATCAGCTGTCGGGTAGGGGCATCAAAAAATTTCAAAATCGGCCTCAGCCCACGTAAAATCCCAAAACAGGTAGCTGCTATTTTCTTTGTGTGGGTGGAGAAACTGAGGGAGGGATCCAGCCACACCCTAAGGTTTTTCACCTCAGCTGCCGGAGTGGGGATAGGGCCTAGTTCTGATGGCCACCATTTGTCACCCCAAAGATTGCTCTGCTTGCCTACAATCAGATCCTCGGTCTTTTTAGCTTTAAGCTGTATGCAATTGGCCGTCATCCAGCCCGCCACTGCGCTAAGACCCTCACAAAATCTAGTAGCCTCGGGATCTGAGTTCCCGCTGAGTGCAACCGCCAGCTGCGTATCATTCCCGTAGGAGACCATGGTCAGGTCCCAGCCCTTAGCTACTGCAGCCAGCGGCTGCACATAAAGATTAAACAGCGTGGGACTGAGGGCCGACTCCTGCGGGACTCCCTGCTCAATGGAATAAGGTTTCGACTCAAATGGAGGAGTGGAGACCCTAAAGGTGCGGTTGGAGAGAAACGACCGAAACCAGTCGAGTGCCACACCATTGCCACCTGCTTCGTCCAGACGCTGCAGGAGTATTGTGTGTGATACAGTGTCAAACGCGGCACTGAGATCAAGTAAAATCAGTGCCGCAGTTTGACCCGAGTCCAACACAGTGCGCAGATGTTCTGTCATGGAAAGAAGAGCGGTCTCGGTACTATGACCAGCCCGGAAACCATTTTGCGAAGGGTCCAAGATATTAGCGGAGTGAAGATGGTTAGACAGAATGCCATTAACATGCGCTTCTGCCACCTTCGCGACCCAAGGAAGCAGGGAGATAGGTCGATAATTCTCCAGTTTGTGAGGGTCCAGTGCGGGTTTTTTCAAGATGGGGTTGACGTGAGCTTGTTTCCATTTAGATGGAATTAAACCCGAGGAGAAAGATACATTTATGAGTTGGCGTAAGGGAGAAAAACATGAAGAGGATAGCTCTTTAAATTGAGCCGGTCTAAGAGGGTCCGCTGGAGACCCAGATTTAACATTGGCTGTCAGCTTGTCAAACTCCTCCTCCGATAAGTCAGGAGTATGGATAAGGCCAGATTACTGCTGGTCATAAAACTCTGATCCTCCTTAGTCGAACTAGTACTAGGGAAAGAGCGATATATTTTAGCCACCTTTTCCACAAAGAAGACTGCAAGGTCTTCACAGTGTGCAAGTGAGCAGATTTCAGCCACAGGTGCTCTGTTGGCTGTAAGATCTTTTAACACCTTGAAGATCAGCTTTGTGGGATTAGAGCTGGTGTTAAATTCATGAGAGTAGTAGGCTGCTCGCGACCTACAGACAGCTCTGTGATAGCTCTTAACTTGTGCTAGATAGTAAGTTTTTTTCCCAACATCGTAGGCCTTTCGTCAAGCTCTTTCTGCTTGCTTGCACGTTCTCTTTAGAAGTCGAAGAGAGTCGTTATACCAGGGACTAGGTTCTAGCAAGCGACTCTTACTCCATGCTGCGGGAATCAGGGAATCAAGGGCTTTAGTGACCCACTCACAAAACAAGTCATAGCCGGATTCAACATCCTCAAAAGAGGGCAGCGGGAGACCGCTGAGGAGAAGATGGAAATCAGATGGTTTAAGTTTTTTCCAGGGACGCCTGAAAATGAGTCTGTCTGATACTTTGAAAGGACGATCCTTGATCGTAAGATGAAATTCTATCAGATAGTGGTCGGTCCAGGCTATAGGTCTAGGCAAGGTGACTTTAGCCGTAGTCAAGTTTGTGAATAACGGATCCAAACTCATCGGCCTGACTTTTATGTAACATCCCGTGGAGATCTTCGGCCACTCAGGCCCTTCGAGATCTACATTGGCTCAAGGTCTCGAGCCGCATCAAATTTAAAGCCTTATGCTACCTTTTTAAAATTAAGCAGGGCTCGGCTCCATTGTATCTTCAGAGTCTTGTTCAATCATACAGGCCTAGCCGTACACTAAGATCTTCGGCTAATTGTGACTTTGTCATTCCTAGATTCAAACTTGTGAAGATGGGGGGGAAGATCTTTCTCCCATCTAGGCCCCAAATCCTGGAATGCTCTGCCGGTTGCTTTGAAAACTGAGACTAACATGCTTTGCTTCCGCAAAAAATAGAAAACTTTACTTTTTCTATAGCCTCCTGCTGTCCTTGCTGTCAATAATGCTGTAGTGTTGTCCATTCCTCTACTCTAGTCTATCCCTTGCGCCGGGAAACCCATTGCGGGTAGCTGTTGCGCATTATAAGTTTTAAATAAATAAATAAACAAATAAATAAATAAACGTATGCCCCCCTCCGTGTGTAGGGTAAGTGACCAGCTGAAAAAGCTGGAGGGCCTCCAAGTCCGCAAGAATGCTGCTGATCGCAGGAGTGTGGGGAGTATCCAAGTGTAAGTTTAGGTCTCCAATAATGCTAAAATTAGCCGACCCCAGTGCAAGAGAACTTACAAAATCAGGGAGAGCTTTCCTGAAAGACGTATCACTACCGGGAGGTCTATAAATCAACAAACCAGACATGGTGAAATGATGGCTGATCGTGATGCAAAAATGTGCACTTTCACAGCCAGCTATGTCCAGAATTTTCCAGGTACAGGGGTAGCATGATTTAATAGCCATGGCAATCCCTCCTCTTCTAGAGTTTCGATTGTGCGTAAAGATGGAATATTCCGATGGGAGTGCTAAATTAGACATGGCTATGGTCTCATCCTGCAGCCAGGTCTCGGTCATAAAAAAAATATCAGGAGTCTCATCTGATAACAAGTCAAAAACATCCTGGTGATGCTTGACCAAAGATCTGACATTAAGATGCCAGATCTTTAGCTCACAGGAGGACTGAGGGATAGTAGGTGGAGCAAGTGACCGAGCATTACTCAAGGACCGAAACCCTGTGTACCCAGAAATGGGAGTGCAAGGAGGGAGTAACAACATACCGCATGGGCACTTGAAAGGGCCACAGAGCGGATCGAGGGATGCACGAGTACAAAGTATGGAATGGCTCCGTAATCTGAGGAGATCCTTCCTGGAATACATACCTGCCGTCCAACCGAATAAATATACAGAGTCTCTGGCGCCTGGCGCTATCTTAGCGCTGACGGGCGCAGACGGGCAAGACTCTGGCTTCACTCAGGCGCGATTAAGGCACGCCCCACTGCGCGCTACCGCTGCGCGCTAGGTGGACTGGTTTAAATAGGCTGACCGCGAGGCTACCGGAGCACTAGAGCGCTCAAAATGGCGCCCAAAATACGTCCCCTCTACTGCCAAGATGTCGGCCGATATTCGCCGAAATTGGAAGCCACAGGACCGGACCCGCTCAAACAGCGGTGATCACACAATTATCGTGCAAGTAGGTGGGAGAATGCCCTTAATATCAGGGGATAAGTCAAGAAATAAAACAAAATACAAAACGGGATGTTTAAAAACGAGAGTACCTGCAACACAGCGCAAAAAGTGCTATAGTTCTAAGAGTGCTCTGACGAGCTATGATATCTTGTCCAGACTGACCCTCACTCGGTTCCGCCTTAAATAGGCTGACTGCGAGGCTACCGGAGCACTAGAGCGCTCAATATGGCGCCCAAAAAACGTCCCCTCTACTGCCAAGATGTCGGCCGATATTCGCCGAAATCGGAAGCCCCAGGACCGGACCCGCTCAAACAGCGGTGATCACACAATTATCGTGCAAGTAGGTGGGAGAATGCCCTTAAAATCAGGGGATAAGTCAAGAAATAAAACAAAATACAAAACGGGATGTTTAAAAACGAGATACCTGCAGCACAGCGCAAAAAGCGCTATAGTTCTAGAGTGCTCTGACGAGCTATGATATCTTTTCCAGACTGACCCTTAAACTTTAAATTTCCAACTGCAACTTTCCCCATAGAGGAGAACAGCACTTGTGGCTGTGTTCTCACACTGCACGCGTTCCCTGTGGGTTTCATGTGTCACTACCTTGGGTGGTTCCAAAGGGGCCCAGCGATTCTACAGGCTCTAGGCCTTGTGTCCAGTCAAGTCGTGGTTCTTATACCACTATTTTAGTATAAGGTTTGGTCCCCCTCTGGGGCCTATAGTAAACTGTGCTATTTGATGTGAATATTTGACTTGTTACTTGTGAACTTCGCCTTCTAGCCTCATAAAGAGACTAAGGGGTGTGTTTTAGAATAAATACATATATTTTATATATATATATATATATATATATATATATATACCTGGTGTGGTTCTCATTTGGTCATTCAAGAGATTATAGACCGGTAAAACAAGCTGCTTTATATTCCTTCAAGACATAGCGTGAAAGCTGCTCTCCATATCTACCACTAGCTTTCAATAAAGGTTGTCTTTAATCTATCATCAATAAGGGTTGTTTGGACTGGTGCAAGGTGCCCACTAGAATAGTGAACAGCATATGCCAGGCCAACTTCTCACACTCACCTCCTTTGCCCCCTGGACAGGCCTCACCTCCTCTGCATCCCTCTCCTCCTCTGCCCCCTGGAAAGGCCTCACTTCCTCTGCCCCCTGGACAGGCCTCTCCTCCTCTGCATCCCTGGACAGGCCTCTTCTCCTCTGCCCCTGGACAGGCCTCTCCTCCTCTGCACCCCTGGACAGGTCTCACCTCCTATGCACCCCTGGACAGGCCTCTTCTCCTCTGCACGCCTGGACAGACCTCTCCTCCTCTGCACCCCTGGACAGGCGTCACCTCCTCTGCCCCCTGGACATGCCTCACCTCCTCTGCCCCTGGACAGGCCTCACCTCCTCTGATCCCTGGACAGGCCTCTCCTCCTCTGTACCCCTGGACAGGCCTCTCCTCCTCTGCACCCCTGGACAGGCCTCTCCTCCTCTGCATCCCTGGACAGGCCTTTCCTCCTCTGCATCCCTGGAGACAGGCCTCACCTCCTCTGCACCCATGGAAAATTTAGTTTGGGGAACACTACCGCATGGGCAGGCTGTGAGGTGCTTGATTTTAGCATCTGCTTTTCAGCCCACTTTACCTTGGGAGCCTCCCTGATCTCTGGCTCCCTGGTCCTGCGGGTCCATTTCTCCAGACCTGTGGGGACGCTATAGTCTCTAGGGTGGTAAGGGTTTCCCACTATATGGTTCTGTGGGACTTTAATATCCATTTGGATCGACTTGATACCAGGGAGGTGATTGACCTGCTGGATATATTACAACTGGCTCTACTCAGCATGTCAGCCTTCCTACTCATCAGGACGGCCATATATTGGAACCGATTTGTTCCAATTTCCCCATCTCCATAAGGGATCCTTGCCTGGTGTCCTAGTCCGATCATTTTCTATCCTATTTCTCTTGGATGATATGTGACACAGGTGCGCTCCTACCAGAAGCCAGCTTTTGGGAAAATTGATCCTCTGGAATTCAAACAGGCTCTGGATCTTTCTAGGCCCGTCTTATCAGGTGAATTGGAGTGTATGTCGGGGTTTACTGGTTGGGTTGCGAGTGCGGCTGATTCTGTAGCCTCTCTTCGGCCCGTCAGACCTGCCAGAGATGCGCCCTCTAACCCCTGGTTCAACTTGAATCTTAAAGCTGCTAAGCATTATTGCAAGATTTTGGGGCAAGCTTGGCGCAGGAGTGGTTACTGCCCCATAGTCAAGAGAAAGCTTGGAGCAATGCACATAATTTACTACGATGGTATTGCCGTAGCTAAAGGGCAATTCTTCGCAGCTTGAATTGATTCTGCCAGGAAGAATGCTAAAGAAATCTTTGCCATAGTGGAGAGTTTTACGTCACCGCTGGCTGAAGCGAGTGTGACTCCATCTTCTCTTGCCTGGTGTAACACGCTCTCATGGTGTTTCAGAGATAAAATTCAGGCCATCCAGGCTACATTTCCTTCTGGTAATGGTTGCTGTGAGGGGCCTTTGGCGGTGCAACCTGCTGCTTCCACTTGTTCTCTGTCAGCATTTAGAGCAGTCGACCCCCTGGAATCTCTTAAAATTCTCAGGGGGCTCAAGGCCGGTTCTCCTTCGGACTCCTGCCCGGCCAGGCTTTTGGCAGCAGTGGCAGAGAGTGTACATACAGAGGTGAACTTCATCGTCAATCTGTCTCTTCAGACATCGGCTGTTCCTCAGGTGTGGAAGCAGGTGAAGATCTTGCCGCTTCTTAAAAAACCTTCTCTGGATCCCCTTAACCCGGGTAACTATCGGCCTATGTCCCTCCTTCCGGCTATTGCCAAGGTCTGTGAGAAGGTGGTCAATAACCAACTTAAAGAATATGTGGAGACTGAGGCACTTTTGCAACCTGCTCAATCAGTGTTGCGAGCCTCTCACAGCACTGAGAATGTTTTAGTAGAGGTGGCTGAGGCTATCCGGGAGTGCCTCGGCGCCGGCAGGAGGGCAGCACTAATCTTGCTGACCCTCTCAGCGGCGTTTGACACGGTCCCACATGCTCTTTTCTTGGCCTGACTAGTGGAGATTGGTGTGTCGGGAGCTGTTTGGGGTTGGCTTAGGTCTTTCCTGGAGGAGCGGGTTGAGCAGATTTGGCTCCCTCCTTTCTCCTCCTCCCCTCAGCTGGCTACTTCTGGAGTCCCGCAGGGCTCCTCCCTTAGCCCTCTCCTCTTTAACATTTATGCTACGCCATTGATATATCTGGCAGAGGAGTTTGGGGCTAAGGTGATGGCCTATGCGGACGATTCTCAGTTGTTGTTTACCTGGGACAAAACATCAAATTCCGTTTAAGCGGCGCAACAGTGCCTAGTTTCCATCTTCAAATGGCGGGCGGATGCACAGCTCAAGTGCAATGAACAAAAATCTGAGATTCTGCTCTATGGGAGAATCACACCCCAGACAGGGACAACCACACACAAAACAGGGCGAAACAAACACTAGACAGGGACATACACATCCCAGACAGGGACAACCACACACCAGACAGGGAGAAACAAACACCAGGCACGGACAGCCACACACCATAAAGGGACAACCACACACCAGACAAGGACAACCACACACCAGACAGGGACAATAACACACCAGGCAGGGACAACCACTTACAGAGACAACCATACACCAGACAAAAGACAACCACAGACCAGACAGGGACAACCACACCACAGACAGGGTCAACCGCATAACTGACAGTGACAGCCACTCCCCAGACAGGGACAATCACACACCAGAAATGGACAACTACACACTAGACTGAGAAGACCAACCACCAGACAGGGACAACCACATACCAGACAGGGACAACTACATACCAGACAGGGACAATCACACACCAGAAAGGGGCAACTACACACTAATTTCAACAATGGCTTTATGCTGTTCCTCTATCAAGGTGCTGACCTCCCGGACCCGGTGGATGAGGGCAGGTTAAAGGACGCACGCACAACGAACCTTCACCCACAGGAGCAAAGCCTTGTGCGTGAATCCACCGGGGACTGTTTAAGCCTGGGGACCATAACCATTGGGTAGTTCCAGGCAGGTTAAAGGTAATTTTGGGTAAATACGTTACCAAAGTGTGCAAATTTAACACGAATTGTAGATAGCTTCCTTCTAAGGTCTTGAAGAATCGCAGGGTTATTGAACCAATAGCGAGAAACATGCTGACCCATGTATATTAGCAAGGACACCACCACGCGTGCAATCCCTCGGGCGAGTGCCGTGCACACTGTTTTTTAGGTTTCGCCTGTCGAAAGCTGCGCACTGTGCAGCTTTTCGCGCAGGCGAAATCTTATGTCTACAGTATGTGTGTGTTGTCCCGCCCCTCTGTTTCATTGGCTAGCTCCATAAATGGAGGCTAGCCATTGGAACAGAGATCTGTCCGTCAATGCCGGAGCAGATTCGTGGGCGTTCCCGAGAATTTTAGGCTTTTGCCCACGTCATGCGGGCGGTGGTTATTTTTTTGGGGGGGGGGTTTGTTGTGCTAATTTTTCCAAAGATGGCAGCCGGTGGGGGTCCTGTTCTGATGAATGCCCGCGCTCAGCTCAGGATGTCCTCGATTCCGGTGAGTGGGGAGCACTGGCACGTGTTCTTGTTGACTTCGTCTCATGGCTGTGCTGAGAAGGCCAGCAGTGCCCGGTGACGCCGCAGCGGTGATTCCGGCGCTAGCGCATCCCCGGCAGAGCCGTGTCCCTTGCACAAGGGACATGATAAAGCGAAACATTGTGTTATGTCGTGTTTGAATACTCAGCTTTCCAGACACTACAGCGCCAGACGTCTGTGTGCACCAACTCAGTGGCACGCAGCTCATCCTTCCCTCCTCCACTCCATCGCCCAACCCCTCCCAAACCCCCTTAATCTACCCCATCACCGCCCAACTTCTTTCACTGTCACGTACCATCTCAACCCCCGTCTCTGCGCCCTCTCATTCTGCCTATCTATAGCACCCTGTTCGATCGCCTCTTTTCTAGTTCACCTATTTTCTCTATTCTGACACGTTTCCCCACGTTACCCGCTCGACCCCAACCCCCCGCATCTCACTCCCTGTTCCCCTGCGCCGCCCCCACCTTCCTGAACGTTTCTACACAGCCCACTCATTTGTTCTCTCTGGCGGCATTCTCAGCAGATAGCTAATACCGATTGGATGATAACTGGCGCCCACTGGTGGCGATGGGCAAGTAGCATGCAACAAGCACTGATGCCTGTTCGATTGTACCCCCCTCGCTTATTTTTATGGGGGAGCAGGTTGTAATTTGGATCTCCGTATGATACTTGGGGTGGACTGGGTGTGGCAAAACATTGGGAAGCTGCTGATGCCATGGTGGGCCATGGAGTGTGGAGGGGACAGACGCCATGGAGTGTGGAGTGGACATACGCCATGATGGGCCATGAAGTGTGGAGGGGACAGACACCATGGTGGGCCTATGCTTTGCTTTCCCCTTTAATCCCTGTGTCTTTCTCTTTTGTTGTAGTTCTGTGCTGGTTGTGAGCTTTTCTCTTATTTCCAACTCAGCATCCGTTACCACTCACTGGTGAATCATGCCTGCTTTTAAACACAAACAGAATTGTATGCTTCAGAACATAGGCAAAAGAGGCTTCCGCACACGCCAGTATGACTTTTCTATTTTTAACGCTATGAGGAAGCATGTTGCAGAAGCATGGTTCAGTTCAACGCTATGAGGAAGCATGTTGCAAAAGCATGGTGCAGTTCATGTTTTGGAGATGTCAAAAGTTGGCAGCCTCATCATTTTCTGAAACAAGTGTGAACTGACCTAAGAACAGTGATCATGTTCAGTGTGTTTGTGATGATTAAAACATGTCGACATCCAACGTTTATGAAGTCAAGGAGTGTTTTTAGGTACAAAAAAAAGCATTAAAAATGCATTAGGTCTCGCCTTTCATTAAGTTAAAGCCATTTGCTTTGCTATAGAATACCATTAGCAAAGCAAATGGCTTTAACTTAGTCAAAGGCGAGACCTATTGCATTTTCAATGCTTGATTTATCTGTTTTCAAAACCAACACATAAATACAAAATTTGTCATTTACAATGCCAATAGCGCTAACATTTCCAAAGGCAAAACCATTGAATTGTAAATGCTTGTTAATTAGGACAGGAGACCCCTAGAATACAATTTGTCCTTCTAGGTACTCACTATCCTATTTTATATCACTACACTGCGTCTACACAGTCCAGGCCCCAAACCCGCACTTCATCACAAGGTAGTTGGTTACAAGATCTCCGACAAAGAGCCCCTTTTTAGGGAGCCCGTTGCGTATTGCACCGTCGACCCAATGAGGAGCAGCCCAGATGATGAAGCATGACATCTGAAAGGGTGTGTGAGGGCATTAAGATACAACATATGGATCCCCACCTTGGCCCTTTCTAGGGTATAGTTGGACGAAGTCACTTGTGACTCCTAACAGCACCTTGATAGAGGAACAGCATAAACCCACTATTGAAATTAGTTCGATGAGGCCTCCTTTATGCTGGACCTCCCCACTCCTTCCTGAGTGGGAAACAGGCCACCCGTCTCTCTCTTTGTTGTTTGAATACTACACACTAAACAGGGACAGCCACATACCAGACCCGGACAACCACACACCAGAAAGGGACAACCACACACCAAATAGAGACAACCACACACCAGACAGAGATGACCACACACCAGACAGAGACAACCACACACCAGACAGGGACAACCACACACCAGACAGGGACAACCACACACCAGAAAGGGACAACCACACACCAGACATGAACAACCACACACCAGTCAGGGACAACCATACCAGACAGGGACAACCACACACCAGACAGAGACAACCACACACCAGACAGGGACAACCACACACCAGACAGGGACAACCACACACCAGAAAGGGACAACCACACACCAGACATGAACAACCACACACCAGTCAGGGACAACCATACCAGACAGGGACAACCACACACCAGACAGGGACAACCACACACCAGACATGAACAACCACACACCAGTCAGGGACAACTACATAGCAGTGCAGAGCAGACAAATGAATGAATGAATGAATGAATGAATGAATGAAAATATTTGTAAAGCGCGCGATGGCCAAACGGCTTCCTGGCGCTGAGAGCTCTAAAGAACCGGACAGACAGGGCCAGGAGGTTAGCGGGGGTAGGCCAGGGCAAAGAGGAAAGTTTTTAGCGCTTTACGGAAATGAGAAAAAATAGGAATCGAACGCATAGAGAGAGGGAGGGAGTTCCAGAACCGGGGAGCAAGAACAGAAAAACGGGTTCCACCAGTGCGAGATTTACGAAAGCGGGGAACAGTGAGAAGGGCAGAAGACGATGAACGAAGAGTGCGGGCAGGGGTGTGAAGGGAGATCAGAGAATTGATGAAAGCCGGTCCAGAGTGGTCAAGGGCCCGGTAAACGAGGCACCCCAATTTAAACAGGGATCTCTGCAAGATGGGCAACCAGTGAAGGGATTTAAGGACGGGGGTGATGTGATGGGTTTTGGGCAAGTGAAAAATAAGACGGGCAGCCTGATTCTGGATAGCTTGTAGGCGGCGGGTTTCATAGGCAGGAATGCCAGCGAACAAGCTATTACCATAATCAAGGCGGGAAGTGATGAGGGCAGAAATAATAATCTTAAGGGAGTCAAGAGAGAAAAAGCGAGAGATTTTCCGGATCATCCGGAGGGAAAGAAAACAGGAGGACACCACGGCACTGACCTGGCCATGCATGGACAGGTCCTGTCTGACCTTGATGCCCAGAGTTTTAACAGAGGGAACGGGGGTGGGGGAAGGGCCAAGAATGGGAGGCCAGAAAGCAGAGGACCAGGGGCTGGATGAGCCGCCAATCAGAACAAGCTCAGTCTTATCTGGATTAAGCTTGAGGTGGTTGGCGCTCATCCACCCAGAAATAAAAGCCATAGTGGAGTGAAAAAAGGATAGAGCGTGAGAAGAGGAGGAAAGGTCAAAAACGAGCTGGAGGTCATCAGCGTAGTTATACACAGAGACCCCCAGCTCAAGAAGGGAGGAAATAAGAGGGTGAATGTAGAGATTGAAAAGAAGGGGAGAGAGGGAAGACCCTTGGGGGACTCCACAGGGCACCGGGAGGGGGGAAGCAGAAAAGCCGGGAAGATGGACAGCTTGAGAGCGACCCGTCAGAAAGGAGGTAATCCAAGAGAGGACAGTACCTCGTATGCCCGCTGCGCTGACACGGTCCAAAAGAATATTATGGTCGACCGTGTCAAACGCAGCGGACAAATCGAGGAGGATTAAAGCCTGGGGAGAATTGACGTCGGCCTTGGCTTTAAGCTCGTCAAGGACGGCTAACACCACGGTTTCGGTCGAATGACCTGCGCGGAAACCAGCTTGGTGGGATGCCAGAAGCTGGTTCCGTTCAACAAAAGCAGAAAGACAAGAGGTAACATAAGATTCAAGAATTTTAGCGAGATAGGGGAGAAGAGAGATAGGTCTGAAGTTAGAAGGAAGAGAGGAGTCGAGACCAGGTTTTTTAAGAATTGGAGAAACAATAGCAGATTTAAAAGAAGAAGGGACCAATCCGGTGGAAAGAGAGGCATTGAGAAGAGAGAGAGGGGTGTCAGGACAAGAGGAAAAAAGGGTTTTGAGGATGCGGGCAGGAGCACAATCAGTGGGGGAGCCAGACTTAATTTTAGAAAGCAAAGTTAAGAAGGTGTCCAAAGAGAGGGGAGAAAAAGAAGAAAAAAAAAGATTTAGGCGCAGAGAGGACAGAGTGAAGAGGGGTAAAAGGAGTGACCAGGATGTTAGATTTAATATTAACAATCTTCTCGATAAAGAAATCGTTAAGAGAAGAGCAGAGGGCCTGAGAGGGAATGAAGTGAGGGCAGGCCCGATCAGAGGTGGCCAAGTTCTTAACCAAGGAAAAAATTTCTTTGGATTTGTTAGCCGCGAGCGCCACTTGTTCGGAGAAGTATTTTGTCTTGGCGGTCAAGATGGCCTTCTTATACTCTCTATGAAGTAGTTTGTATTTGGCCTTATCGTCCGGGCAGTAGCCACGGCGCCAAAGGCGCTCTGAGCGTCTAAGCTCTAATTTGAGAATCTTAAGCTCCGGGCTAAACCAACGATGAGCCTCATGAGGGCGTAAGGACTTGACTAACTTGAGGGGGGCTACTAGGTCACATGCAGAGGAAAGCCAGTTGTCAACTGCAACAGCCTGAGAGTCAGGGGAGATGTCAGTTAGATCTGGGGAGGAAGAAGCAAGGGAGTGAGAGAGGGAGGCCAAGTCAACATGGTTCCAGCTACGGGTGAAGACGTTCTTGGGACGACGGGGCTGGTGAGGGGGACCGGTAGTGATAGAAAAGGAGATGAGGGAGTGATCAGACCATGGGCATGGGAGGATGCTGGGAGATGCACACTGAGTAGCAAACGTGATGGTGGGTGTCCAGTCCACACCGCCTCAGAACATCTTTAACATACAGAAGCCAGAGTTTGAATTAATTCTTACACAGCCTGCAAATACCACCGTTCATTTGTTTCCAGGGACACATAGGCACTCATAGGCACACACAGGTACAAAACCCACAGGCACTCAAAGGCACATACATGCACACATGCGCACATAGAGGCACACACAGGTACACACAGGCACTCATTGGCACACAGAGACACACAAAGGCATTCACATACATGTATAGGCACACACAGGCACTCATAGGTACACACAGGTATACACAAGCAGGCATAGGCACACACAGCCACACATAGGCACACCCAGGAACTCATACCCACACAGAGGCACTCATAGCCACACAGGCATGCGAGCCACACAGAGGCACACCAACTATTCACTCATAGGCTCACCCAGGCATACCAAGGCACATACTGGCACTAATAGGCACACACAGGGGTACACTGATACACAGAGGCCCACAGAGGTACACATAGGCACACTCAGGCACTCACATGCACTCACAAGCATCCAAAAGCACAAATGGGCACACACAGGCATCCATAGAAACACACAATCCCTAATAGGCACTCATAAGCACTCATGGGCATACAGAAGTCCTGATAGCCACACACAGCCACTCATTGGAACATACAGCCAGTCATAGGCACACACAGGCTCTCATTGGCACGCACACGCATGCATGAGCACATACAGACACTCATAGACACAAACAAGCACTCATAGGAACATACAGCTACTCATGGGCATACACAGGCACTCATGGGCACACACAGGCACTCATGGGCACACACAGGCACTCACTGGCGCATACAGACACTCATGGGCACAAATAAGCACTCATAAGCACAAGCAGGCACTCATAGGCACATAGGCACAAACGAGCACTCACAGGCACAAACAAGCACTCATAGGCACAAACAAGCACTCATAGGCACAAACAAGCACTCATAAGCACAAACAAGCACTCACAGGCCCAAACAAGCACTCATAGGCACACACAAGCACTCATCGGCACAAACAAGCACTCATGGGCACATACAGACACTCATATGAACACACAAGCACTCATAGGCGCAAACAAGCACTCACAGGCACAAACAAACACTCATAGGCACTACTGTTTGAAGACACAAGAACGGAACGGACACGCAATAAAAAGCCGGGAAACACATTCTTGGTAAAAGGAAATATGAAATGAAACCAGAACAGTGTTGTATAATAGAAAATAAATAGCAGAAGATTAACGGCTTCCACATTGCACCATTCCAGAGTTACCTATAATTATGCGGTGACATTGTATTATGTGGATAAATGAACTGAAATGCAAGAGAGTGCCTATGGGAGTCAGTGGGAGGGGGCAGAGTGAGGAGGAGATGAGCTATGAGGTGGGGGGGCACAAAAGCAGATGTTTCCATCATGACGCACACACTGCAACAAGAGGAAGATGAGCGAAGATGAAGAGCAGTAACCACCTAACAACGGAGCCGGTTAATGAAATAAATATCACAGAAAACATTTCAGAAGTGAGACGTCACTCAGGCTTACGGTGCGCGTGTTAGGTGCATTGACACGGGTGTAAGATGCGCACTTTACGATTGTAATAAAGGAAGGATGCCGAGAACCTGCAGTGACCGCCATGATCCAAGGAGGAGGAGGAGAGGCAGAGGACAAGGGAACGAAGCGCCTGGATACCCTCACGGATGACAAGAAGCGCTCTATGAATCTACAAATCACTTGATTGATTGAAAGCAACTGCCGGGACCAGCATCAGCCACCAGAGGACAAGGGAACGAAGCGCCTAGATACGCTTGTGGGTGACAAGAAGAGCTCTATAAATCTACAAATCTACCGATTGATTGAAAGAAGCTGCCGGGACGAGCATCAGTCACCAGAGGACAAGAGAACGAAGTGCCTGGATACCCTCACAGTTGACAAGAAGCGCTCTATGAATCTATAAATCTACCTATTGATTGAAAGAAGCTCCCGGGACCAGCATCAGCCACCAGAGGACAAGGGAACGAAGCACCTGGATACCCTCACATGTGACAAGAAGCGCTCTATGAAGCTAGAAATCAACCTATTCATTAGGTTTGCCAGATCTAGACCAAAAAAAGAAACTCATTGTGAGCGCTACTTGTGGGAGGATCAGGAAAATGTTAAGATTAAATGGTTCACAAGCACACAGGAACGCTAAAATGGCCGCCAAAAATCCATTACCGGAATTGCCAGTTCGCGCTCTAGTGGTTAACAATCATCAGTTTGATTTAGGTGAAGCGCCCGTTCTGTGGCACACTTCACCTGAACCTTGAGGAGAGACAGATGTTTGCTGTGCTCGCCGTGAAGATTAGGGAAAAGCTCGTCACGGTCACGAGAGAGTAATTTACTAGTAGCGCTGAGTTTTGGGAAGAGTTCGCTAGCCTTCTTGAAGTAAGACTGTTCCTGTAGCAGTATTTTTGGCAATTGAGCATGCGCGAGTAGTGTACACTAAGAAGTCAATTGAGAGAGAGAGCATGCGCAAATAATTACTGTAGTGGAAGTGAGCATGTGCAAAGGTAGTTCACAGCTCATTCAAGTGAAGAGAATTTGAGAGTCAGCACAGGTCATTAGCGTTACGGCAAGTACATTCAAAAAGACAGAGAATCATGCATATATAGAAGAAAACGAGTTACAGACATTTAACAAGTATACAAGAAAAAACTAGGCTCCAATGTCACAAATGATTTTCAGTTAGTTGGTTTATATTGAGTGAAGTGTACTCAAGATTGCCTTAGTGATTGAGCAACAGACAAGTAAGCATAGGCAAATACAAGAGGTACCAGTTAATGAGATACTTACCAAGTAGACAGCAGTAACCAAATAGGTAAGATCCTGCCCACTAGAGAAAAAGAACAAGAATAGCACCAGATTACAAAAGTTAAACCATTACATTTTTTCTTAGTTACAGCAAATAGAAGATAAGAATTAAGAAAAGAAAAATAACGAAGAGAGGCATTGGTCACATCTATCGGGGGTAGGTAAACAGGAGAACAGAATATTAGACAATCTGTAGAGGCAAGTAATTAAGAAGTAATGAGTGTTTTTTCCTTACAGTAAATACTAACTCGCACCAACTAGAAAAAGAAGAAGAAGACATCCTAAGCTGAATTAAGAATCAGACGACGTATGGCTGTCTCTTCTCTGTCCCATCCCCTTTCCCCTCTGGGGTTTAGTTGGCATACATGTTGAAACTCACGTGTTGCTGAGGAACCTCAGGAGAGCATTGGGAACTTGTGACAATCTGCTCTTGTGCATTGAGAAGATCACGTTCTGACAGAGTGAAGTGACCACGTTGAAATTAGCACCTGAGCAGAATGGCGGAAGGCTTGGACTTAATCAAATTGGGAGATATATTGGAAGAAATACAGAGAGAATTAATTTTAGTCAGAGAAGAGAATAGAGAGCTTAAAAAAGAAACCACAGACTTAACCTTAAAAGTGAGTAGTTTAGTATTCAATCCTAGCTTAAAATCTTCAGTGCTTCCAGAGGGGAATTCAAGTGAAGCCTCGAGCCTGCAAGCTAAAATAACTACACATGTTATTCATTCACTGTCCCCAGTGATTCCCTTGGCACCACCTGAGCATTTTAGTGGGGACCCCTAGAAGGCTCAGGTATTTTTGACACAATGCACTTTGCATTTTATGTGTCGTCCGGCGGTTTTCCCTGATGCGCAGTCTCGAGTGGCATTTATATTGTCGTATTTAAGTGGAGACGCCGTCTCTTGGTCAATGCCTTTGGTGACCAGAAATGATCCAATACTGTATGCTTTGGATGAGTTCAAAAGAGAATTTCTTCTAATTTTCGATAGACGGAGAGTTTCACAAGCAGCAGATAATGAGTTATTAGAAATCAAACAGGGCAATCATGAACTAATAGCTTATATCGCTCAGTTCAACAAGTTGATAGTGGAAACAGAATGGCCTGGGAATAAAAGAGCGGCAGTGTTTTATCGAGGTTTAAAAGATGAATTAAAGGATGCTTTGGCGCAGGTGCCTAACAGACCTACCGAGATTTCCGCATTAATAGATCTGGTGTTAGAAATTGACTTCTGTCAAAGCGAAAGGAAAGGTGAAAAAAGAAGAGACTACCGTCCCAGCGTGCCAAGGTATGATCGTGCCAGAATTGATGGGAGCAAGGAGGCGGATACAGTTCGTGGTAGTGAACCCATGCAGATTAGAACCATTCGTGGCCCTCTTTTAAAAGAAGAGAAAGAGAAACGAAGAGCAAATAAATTATGGGCCATATGTATCAACAAACTCTTTTGCGAATCCTAAATAGCAATTTTTAAGGAATCGCTATTTCGGAATCGCAAAATGATATGTATGAAGAAAATTGCAAATTTTTAGGGATTCCTTAATCTTCCTAATTTGTGAATTCGCATTTTGCGAATTCGCAATTAAGGAATAATTTCCAATGCATTCCTATAGGCCAGGAGGCCCATAGGAATGATTGCGAAATAATTCCCAAATTGCAAATTCGCAATTTGCTAATCGCAATTTGAGAATTATTTCAAGGGTGCAGGGGTGTCTCAAAGACACCCTGCTGTACCCCTGAAATGTACATGTGTGTGCATATGGCGCACATACATGCCCTATAGGCATGTGTGTGCATCACATGCCACCTTCAAAAATGCCAAAATATGCATTTTTTGAAGAATTTGCAAGTTACCATCAACTACAAGTTGGTGGTAATTTGCAAAATCTTTACCAAAATTCGCTACCCAAAAATGCTACATACATAGCATTTAAGAAATCGCAAAATTGCGATTCCTTAAATGCTATGGCAAAATAAGGAATCACAAAACTTTGCGATTCCTTATTTTGCGAATATTTCATACATCCTGTTGGACAGGCCACATGAAGGGCTCGCTCCCTCCCCGCAGGACAGGGCCCGGGCCACCGTCAGCACCATTGCCCGGCCCAGCCGCCATCTTGGACACGGCACCACGCGGCCGTGCGGCCTCAGCCCGACCCCAGCCCTGGGCCTGGCCAGGCCCCGACATCCCGGCACCACCCTCCACCCAGGAGGTGAACGGCCCACTTGGCAGGTCAATGGGAGTACGAAGTGTCGATGGCTCTCCCCCGCCAGGTGCCGAGCACCCCCAGCCTCCTCGGGCGCTGGCTCCACCCCCCTGCTGGGTGTCTGGACTCCCTCATCCCAGACCTCCCGACCTCCAAGAGCGAGGGTCCGGACATCAAAGGGCGCCAGACCTATAACTGAGGCAGCCCCAGGACAGGAAGGCAGTTGTATCCTGGAGTCGAGAGACACCGCGACGAACTCATCCTTAACGGACTGTTGGCGCTGCCACAGCCCTGCCTTGTGAACTATTGTCCTGCCTGCTGGCGCTGCCGCGGCCCTCTGCAACCTTCATCCTCGTGGGACCTGCTGGCGCTGCCGCAGCCCTCTGCAACCTTCATCCTCGTGGGACCTGCTGGCGCTGCCGCGGCCCTCTGCAACCTGCATTCTCGTGGGACCTGCTGGCGCTGCCGCGGCCCGTTGTAACCTTCATCCTCGTGGGACCTGCTGGCGCTGCCGCGGCCCGTTGCAACCTGCATTCTCGTGGGACCTGCTGGCGCTGCCGCGGCCCGTTGTAACCTTCATCCTCGTTGGGACCTGCTGGCGCTGCCGCGGCCCGTGCCACCTACGACCTCTTCGGGACCTGCCGGCGCTGCCGCGGTCTGACCCATCCGAACACCGAGCTCGAGGATTGTGAGCTATCACCGTTACACACCCGTACCCGTGGGTACCAAGACTGTCCCGCTACCCCCTTCCCTTACTAGAGACTAGAATTGAGAGGATCATCGTGTCCTGATCGCCCTGTATCGTACCACTCTACTACCCGAAGTGCCTATAAAAGGTGTTACCATAAGCTTTGTGTGGTGTCCATCTGTGGGGGGGAAGTTACCTGTCTGTGCGATCACTGTGCTCGGCCGACCCTCCCGGTCCCCGTCTAACATTGGTGGCTAGCGGCGCGATCCGAACCAACGCGTACCGTACAGACAGTAACTCACCCTACGACTAAAACCACAATGACGACCAAAGAGAGCGGATCGGCGGAGAAGTTCCAGATGGAAAAGCTGGAAGAATACAACCACCGAGAGCTCAAACAATTTTGCATGGACTTAGGCATTGCTACCACCGGGCTAAGCACAAAAGAAGACTTCAAAAACGCCCTAGAGGCCTGGACAGAGACAAATACCGCAACCCCCCGGGACCCCGCAGCCCCGGAAGTCAACACCACCCGGACGGAGGAACGGAGAACAGGCCCCTCCCATGAAGAGATCCAAGAGCGGGAAAAAAATAGATTACACGAGTTAGACTTGGCACGACTCAGATTAGACGGAGAATTGAAACTGGCGGAACAAAAAATAAACTTAGAACACTTACGGCTCAGAGAAGAGCGAGAGGAAAAACAGAGACAGAGAGACCTCGAAGAAAAAAGACTGGCATACGAGCACGAGTGCAAACTAGCGGAGATAGAAATGCGCAAACTGAACAAAAACCTAGGGGTGCCCGAGCAACCGCACTCCCCGGGTCCTACCGAGCAGAAGGTCCACATCCCCAAGGATGTGGTCCGAGAATATCACCGGAACGACGACATACAGCAGTGGTTCAAAGCCTATGAGATTGCCATGACCGCCCACCGGGTCGCTCGAAGTGACTGGGGAGCCGGTCTATGGGGGAGATTCGTCAACGAGGGTCGTGATGCCCTGCTGCAGCTTCCGGACCATCAAATGACGTCCTATGACCATATGAAGGCCGCCCTCCTCAGTCGATATGGACTTACACCCGAAATGTACCGCCAGAGGTTCCGCAACTGCACCCGGATCCCAGGTACGACGTGGTTGGAATACGTGAACTATTTCAGCCGAGCCTTCGAGGGGTGGATCAAGGGTAACAACGTAACCACTTACGAACAACTCGTCAATCTCATTGTATGGGAGCACCTCTCCAACAACTGCTTTGTCGAGCTCAGGCAGCACCTCCTCGACAGTAAATTGACTGAACCCCGGCAGCTCGCCACCGAGGCTGACCGATGGGAGAGCACCCGAGTGGCCCGGAGTGGGCCGAATGAGCAGAACAGAACCAACCAAGGTCACCATCGTCCCCGAGGAGGAGGAGGAGGCCCGGGCCGGGGCAGAGACGCCGCCCCGGCCGCACCCACTAACGCCACCCCGGCTCCAGCAGGCCGGGGAAACCCCCCGATGCGCCCGGGGTTCCGAGCTAACGTGACGTGTCATCGATGCCAGCGAGTCGGTCACTATGCCAGTGACCCGACCTGCCCGAAGAACCAGGCCCCCGGGCCCCGCCAGATGGCGGCCGCCGCCCTGGGAGAAGAACAAGTCTCCGAAGACACGGAGACCTATGAGTCGGAGCAGTTCGAGTGGGAACCCGCCGCCATGACCCTGGCATGCCTAGGAGGAAGAGACATGGTCCCGCGGACTCCCCTGCCCGCCAACACTCGGAAGTACAGCCAATGGGTGAGCATCAATGGGCGCAAGGCCGAGGCCCTGCGTGACACCGGGGCCAGTGTGACGGCCGTCCGCTGTCACCTGGTGACCCCAGAACAAATCCTACCAAACGTACTTTGCCCCGTCCGATCGGCAGATAACTCGGAGAGCCTGTGTCGGATGGCCTGCGTCCCCTTCGAATGGGGAGGAGTGTCCGGCATGCTGAAAGTAACTGTCCGTGACGATGCCCCCGTAGACTGCCTCCTGGGGAACGATCTCGAGAGCTCCCCTTGGGCCGCTGTGGAAAGAAGAGAGCATCTGGGGATGTTGGGTCTCCCGGACTGGGCGTGCGTAACCACCCGGTCCATGGCCACCCGCACCATCCCTAGACCAGAAGAACCAGAATGGGCAGCACCTCCGCCCTCGATCACTCCAGAAGAAGACTTCCTCCAGACCGACCACCCGGACCCCACCCCAGAGGGGTCCACACAGCCCCCCGAGCTTCCCGACCTGGCTCAGTGGCGTCAAGAAGGGGGGCCCACCCAGGAACAATTCCGGCAGGAGCAAAAGACCTGCCCCTCCCTCGAGGGATTGCGACAGCAAGCGCTCGCCCAGAGCCAAGGAGACACCACCGGGGCCCACTGGGTTTATTGGGACAATGATCTCTTGTACAGCGAACAGAAAATCGCAGAACTGGGGGCCGGGCGAGTGCTGGTGGTGCCCCTCCACTTCAGAGACTTCCTGTTGAACCTAGCCCATGATGTCCCCCTGGCCGGGCGCCTGGGCCAAGACAAGACCTACCACCGCCTGGTGACTCACTTTTTTTGGCCCAAAATGAGAAATGACGTATCCAACCATTGCCGGTCCTGCCCGACCTGCCAGGCCAGTGGGAAGAGCGGCCGCAAACTCAAGGCACCCCTACAACCATTCCCCGTGGTGACCACCCCGTTCGAAAGGGTGGGAATAGACATTGTGGGGCCCCTGGACCCCCGAACAGCACAGGGACATCGCTTCATCCTGGTCCTGGTGGATCACGCTACCCGCTATCCTGAGGCGGTCCCCCTTCGTACGATAACAGCCCCAGTAGTGGGTCGAGCCTTGATGGGGATCTTCTCTCGAGTGGGCTTCCCCCGGGAAGTCGTCAGCGACAGGGGTACGAACTTTATCTCAAAATACATGAAGTCCCTCTGGCAACAGTGTGGGGTCACCTACCAATTCACGACCCCCTATCACCCTCAAGGGAACGGACTGGTTGAGCGGTTCAACCGCACGCTCAAAGGGATGATTGGGGGGTTGGAAGAGCCCCTCCGTCGCCAGTGGGATGTGCTACTACCGTGCCTTCTCTTTGCCTACCGAGAAGTCCCCCAGAAGTCCCTCGGCTTCAGCCCTTTCGAACTCTTGTATGGACACCCGGTGCGAGGCCCGCTCAGCCTAGTCAAAGAAGGCTGGGAAATGCCCCTTCTAAAGAACCCTCCAGATGTTTTCAAGTACCTCCTAACCCTCCGCAACCAGACCAGAAGGTTCAGAGAGATGGCAAAAGCAAACCTGGAGGCCAGTCAGGAGGACATGAAAAGGTGGTACGATCAAAATGCATCCTCCATCGAATTTGAACCCGGCCAACAAGTGTGGGTAATGTCTCCCACCGAACCATGCGCCCTGCAAGACAAATGGACGGGGCCCTTCAAAGTAATCGAGCGCAAGAGCCCTGTCACCTATCTCATCGATATGGAATCTTCCCGAAACCCTCTCCGGGTCCTCCACGCTAATAGACTGAAACCCCACTTTGTACGCTCCGAACTCAGTCTCCTGATGGCAACCGACAATGGAACCGAGGAGGACTCCGAACCCCTTCCTGACCTCCTACGGTCAAGGGAGAAGGACGGCTCCGTGGACGGGGTCCGACTCTCGGAGGCCCTCACCCTGGAACAGCGCCAAGGCTGCCGAGTCCTCCTGCTCCAGTTCTCCACCCTGTTCTCCCTCACCCCAGGGGTCACCCCCTGGTGCTTACACGACGTGGACACTGGAGACAGTCCCCCTATCCGCCATCGGGCCTACCGCGTACCAGATCGGGTACGGGCCTGCATCCAAGAGGAGGTGGCCAAGATGCTCACACTCGGGATCATCGAGCCCTCAGACAGCCCCTGGGCCAGCCCAGTGGTACTGGTCCCCAAAGCGGCCGCCCCCGGCGCCACGCCGGAGCTCCGGTTCTGCGTCGACTACCGGGGCTTGAATGCGGTCACCAGAACAGACGCACACCCCATCCCCCGAGCAGATGAACTAATCGACCGCATGGGAGCTGCCCGCTACCTCAGCATCTTCGACCTGACAGCGGGCTACTGGCAGATCGGTCTCACACCCCGGGCCCAAGAACGATCGGCATTCTCTACCCCTGATGGCCACTATCACTTCAAGGTCATGCCATTCGGCATGAAGAATGCGCCAGCAACATTTCAGCGGCTAGTAAACCAGGTCCTGGCAGGACTCGAAGGATTCAGCGCCGCCTACCTGGACGATATCGCTGTGTACAGCCACCACTGGTCCGACCACCTCCACCACCTCCGAGAGGTGCTACAGGCCCTCCAACGAGCTGGCCTCACGATCAAGGCCAGCAAATGCCAAATTGGCCAGGGGTCCGTGACCTATCTCGGGCACCAGGTGGGAAGCGGTCTGGTGGCCCCTCTGCAACTCAAGATCGCTGCCATCCAGTCGTGGCAGCCCCCCATCACCCAGACCGAGGTCCGCGCCTTCTTGGGACTCACAGGCTACTACCGACGGTTCGTGAGGGACTATGGCAGCATCGTAGGGCCCCTCACGGAACTCACCTCCAAAAACCAACCAAAGAAGGTCAACTGGACCCCAGACTGTCAAGCGGCCTTCGAGAAGCTGAAGGCCGCCATGTGCTCCGCCCCGGTGCTCCAGGCCCCCGACTACAGCCGGGAATTTATCGTCCAAACAGATGCCTCCGACCATGGCGTTGGGGCAGTCCTTTCCCAGCTGAACCCCGAAGGACTTGACCAGCCAGTGGCTTTCATCAGCAGACGGCTCCTGGCCCGAGAACGACGCTGGAGCACCATCGAGAGGGAGGCCTTCGCCGTGGTGTGGGCCCTCAAAAAGCTCCGGCCTTATCTCTTCGGCACCCACTTCCGGGTCCAGACCGATCATCGGCCCCTGCAATGGCTCATGCAGATGCGGGGGGAAAACCCGAAACTACTACGTTGGTCCATCTCCCTGCAGGGGATGGACTTCACTGTGGAACATCGACCCGGCCAAGACCACGCCAACGCGGATGGCCTGTCCCGCTTTTTCCGCCTCGACGAGGAAAGTCCCCAAGAAGATGGGTGACTCTCCCCGCCTTCAGCTGGGGGGGACGCATGTTGGACAGGCCACATGAAGGGCTCGCTCCCTCCCCGCAGGACAGGGCCCGGGCCACCGTCAGCACCATTGCCCGGCCCAGCCGCCATCTTGGACACGGCACCACGCGGCCGTGCGGCCTCAGCCCGACCCCAGCCCTGGGCCTGGCCAGGCCCCGACATCCCGGCACCACCCTCCACCCAGGAGGTGAACGGCCCACTTGGCAGGTCAATGGGAGTACGAAGTGTCGATGGCTCTCCCCCGCCAGGTGCCGAGCACCCCCAGCCTCCTCGGGCGCTGGCTCCACCCCCCTGCTGGGTGTCTGGACTCCCTCATCCCAGACCTCCCGACCTCCAAGAGCGAGGGTCCGGATATCAAAGGGCGCCAGACCTATAACTGAGGCAGCCCCAGGACAGGAAGGCAGTTGTATCCTGGAGTCGAGAGACACCGCGACGAACTCATCCCTGACGGACTGTTGGCGCTGCCACAGCCCTGCCTTGTGAACTATTGTCCTGCCTGCTGGCGCTGCCGCGGCCCTCTGCAACCTTCATCCTCGTGGGACCTGCTGGCGCTGCCGCGGCCCTCTGCAACCTTCATCCTCGTGGGACCTGCTGGCGCTGCCGCGGCCCTCTGCAACCTGCATTCTCGTGGGACCTGCTGGCGCTGCCGCGGCCCGTTGTAACCTTCATCCTCGTGGGACCTGCTGGCGCTGCCGCGGCCCGTTGCAACCTGCATTCTCGTGGGACCTGCTGGCGCTGCCGCGGCCCGTTGTAACCTTCATCCTCGTTGGGACCTGCTGGCGCTGCCGCGGCCCGTGCCACCTACGACCTCTTCGGGACCTGCCGGCGCTGCCGCGGTCTGACCCATCCGAACACCGAGCTCGAGGATTGTGAGCTATCACCGTTACACACCCGTACCCGTGGGTACCAAGACTGTCCCGCTACCCCCTTCCCTTACTAGAGACTAGAATTGAGAGGATCATCGTGTCCTGATCGCCCTGTATCGTACCACTCTACTACCCGAAGTGCCTATAAAAGGTGTTACCATAAGCTTTGTGTGGTGTCCATCTGTGGGGGGGAAGTTACCTGTCTGTGCGATCACTGTGCTCGGCCGACCCTCCCGGTCCCCGTCTAACACATCCCAAAACATGCAAAAAGGCCCTTTGCGGTTCGGAAAAGGCTTGATACATATGGCCCTATATCTATATTGCGCAGGAAGCGGACATTTTGTTTGAAACTGTCTTAAAAAACCAAAGCAGACACCTGCGGAAAAAACCTTGCACCACCAGTAAAGGGAGTTTGATTGGTGGTTGCAGAATCGAAGACAACTCCAGAAACTCAGACGTTGGTGAATACTTTACAATCGGCAGCCCCACATTTGGTATTGATGATGACCTTGCGGTTCAGAGAAAAGGAATTAAAACAGGTGACTGTTATGATAGATTCAGGTGCCACGGGCAATTTTTGCGGTTTGAAGTCCACCAACAGAATTGGATTGTGGGCAATCAAGAAGGAAAAAGTGAAGCCGTTTGAGCAGTTAATGGCACTAATTTATCATCGGGACCCATAGTGAGCCATACAGAACCAGTAGAGTTGGAATCAAAAGAAGGACATCTTGAAACCTTGCAATTCAACCTAATTGATGCTCCACAATTTCAGTTAATACTTGGGTTACCATGGCTGACAGAGCATAATCCCACTATTGATTGGGGAGCTAGATCCATAGCCCTGGACTCAAGGTACAGCGAGGAAAATTGTCATAAAGGGAGGAATAGAGATTGTGAGAAAACACCTGCGTTCCATTTAAGTGAACGGGAAGCCACAATTTGTGTAATAAATACAACGGAGTTACCAGAAGAGTATCGTGAATTTCAGGATGTGCTCAGCGAAGTGGAGGCAGACAGGCTACATCCGCACTGAGAGTTTGACTGTAAAATAGACTTGGAACCTGGATCCAATCTTCCGTGCAGCAGAATCTATGCATTAACAGAACGAGAATATGAACATTTAAAGGAGTATATACAAAAGTATCTGGAAAATGGGTTTATAAGACCATCCCAATCGCCAGTCTCTTCCCTTCTCTTTTTTATTCCAAAGAAGAGTGGAGAGTTGAGAACGTGCATCGATTATAGGGCAATAAATCTAATAACAATCAAGAATCGATACCCTTTGCCTTTAATATAGGTGCTATTAGATCAGGTGAAAGGAGCAAGAGTATATACCAAATTAGAACTGCGAGGGGCCTACCATCTCGTCAGGATTCGTGAAGGAGACGAATGGAAAACAGCCTTCAGAACCAAGTATGGGCTCTTTGAATACCAAGTAATGCCCTATGGTCTATGCAATGCCCCAGCAGCCTTTCAACATTTTATAAATGATATCCTGAAGGAGTTAATTGACCAGAATGCGATAGTGTATATAGATGATTTACTAATCTACTCAGATACAGAAGAAGAACATGGAGATCACGTCAAAAAGTACTACAGAAATTGCGAGAAAATAGTCTGTTTGTTAAATTGGAAAAATGTGCATTCAATGTCACTTCGGTAGAGTTTTTGGGATTCGTACTCTCTCCAGGCGGAATAACCATGGATGAACACAAGATCAAGGCTATGACTGAATGGGAATCTCTTAAGACTGTAAAAGAAGTCCAGAGTTGTATTGGATTTGCAAACTTTTATAGGAGATTTATCCAAGACTTTTCTAAAAAATGGATTCCTTTGACTAGACTACTGAAGAAGGGAGTTCGATTCGATTGGACAAGAGAAGCAGAAGAGGCCTTTACGCAGTTAAAGAAAGACTTCACAACAGCCCCAATTTTACTTCATCCAGATCCTACTGAACCCTTCTATGTGGAAACTGATGCTTCCAATCTGGCCTTGGGAGGAGTGTTATCTCAGCGGCATAAGACAACAGGACAATTACATCCAGTAGCATTTCGTTCAAGAAAATTGACAGCAGCGGAGGTCAACTATACCATAACTGAGAAAGAGTTATTGGCCATTAAAGATGCTTTTAAAGAATGGAGACACTACTTGATGGGAGCCAGGCATGCGGTCACAGTTTTCACAGATCATCGGAATTTAAAATTCTTGAAGTCAGCCAGAACATTGACACCAAGGCAATTACGATGGTCATTGTATTTCGCAGATTATGATTTCGGAATCACATATCGGCCAGGCACTCAAAATGGCAAGGCAGACGATTTATCCAGATTGGGAACAGAAGGGGTTTTGGAACAAGTTCAGAACCAGTTGTTAATTCCTGCGGAGAAGGTCATAGGAGCAGTTTTGCAAGGGTCACATTAAGAAAAGACTCAAGGCTTTTTGACTGTGGAAGAAATGAAGGAGTGGTTAACAGAAGTTGCGAGATGAGAAAGTCTGCCATATCACAATGGAGCACTCTACTTGCCCACGCCCGAAATGCAGCGGAAGGCTTTGAAGGATTGTCATGATTGCATATTGGCAGGTCACAAAGGCATTTCGAAAACTGAGGAATTGGTGAGGCGTCGCTTTTGGTGGCCAAATTTGATAAAAGATGTGCGTCAGTATGTAGCCACCTGTGAGATCTGCGCAAGGGGAAAACCGGAGCGGCAACCTCCTAACAGGTTGTTACAACCATTACCCACCCCACCGTATCCATGGCATACAGTTACATTAGCTCTAATAGTCGATTTGCCCTCCAGTCAAGGATATGATACTATTCTGGTCTGTGTAGATGCATTTACTAAAATGGCCCATTTTTATGCCTTTAAAAGGGGTGCCCACAGCTAAGACGTTAGCATTCACTTTTGGCCAATATATTGTTAGAGGACATGGAATTCCAGAGGTTTTAATATCAGATAGGGGTACTCAATTCTTGTCCCATTTTTGGAAGGCTTTCACTAAAAGATTAAATATTGAAAATAGGTACAGCAATAGCTATCATCCAGAATCTGACGGTCAGACAGAACGAACAAATCAAGAGTTGGAACAATATCTTAGACTGTGTCTGTTAGATCGAGAAGGTGATTGGCCAGATTACGTGTGGGCTGCAGAATTTGCACATAATAATGCAAAGAACGTATCCACTGGTTACTCCCCTTTTTATCTGAACACAGGTCGACATGCCCATCAATCCTTAAGTTTTCAGGAAGTGGAGGTTCCAGCAGTTTCAGATCTAATAGAACATATGACACGAGTGCATAAATTAGCCACAGAAAACTTAAGAAAGGCAAAAGAGAGTTACAAATGTTATGCTGATAAAAAGAGAAGAAAAGAACCAGAGTTACAAGTGGGTGATAAAGTTTGGGTAAACACAAAAAACCTCAGACTGAAAGGAGTTAGAAAGCTTCAGCCAAGATTTATAGGCCCATATTTGATTGAGAAACAATTGAGTGCATTAAATTATCAATTGAGTTTACCGAAGGGATTACGTGTTCATCCAGTATGTAACGTTTCCCTACTAAAGTAAGTGTCTAATGAAATATGAATCTGCAAACCCCCACAGGCAATACAAACTGAGAAGGGAGAAGAGTTTGAGGTGAAACAAGTTTTAGATGACAAGATTCGGAGGGGACAATTGTACAACTTGTTAGACTGGAAGGGTTATGGTCCTGAGGAAAGATCTTGGGAGTTGTCTTCTGAAGTTCATGCACACCGGTTAGTTAGGGATTTTCATAGATTTCCAAACAAGCCAAGACAGGAAAGAAGCACTTTGAGGGAGGGTACTGTCAGGATTGCCAGATCTAGACCCCCCAAAAAAACTCACTGTGAGCGCTACATGTGGGAGGATCAGGAAAATGTTAAAATTAAATGGCTCACAAGCAAAAAGGAACCCTAAAATGGCTGCCACAAATCCATTACCGGAATTGCCAGTTCACGCTCTATTCACGCAATTATGTTTGCAGATGACACCCTGCTGCTCTCTAAAACCCCAATGGGGATACAGAGGATCCTCGATTCATTTGTGGCCTTTTGCACTGACAGAGGCTTAGAAATTAATGCGGCCAAAACTAAGTTTATGGTTTTGAATCAAAGTCACAAATTGCGCCCAAATCCGTTATTGGGAACCTCGCGGCTTGAGAGAGTTTCCACTTTTGACTACCTTGGCGTAACTCTCAACGAAACAATGTCTTGGGGTTCACACCAGAGCAGGGCCAATTTAAAATTGATACAGACCACAGGGGGCATCACGCGGATGTTAAATGGCTCCACATACCGACCACTGGGGCCGCTTATCCAGATCTACAAAGCGCAAGCCAGGGGTGCTACTATGTATGGGGCGGAATTGTGGGGACACACACCCTGTCGTAGTCTGTCTCTAACAGAGAACAAATTCATCAGACAGATAGTCGCACTTCCTCCCAGCACCCCGCTCCTCCCTCTGAGGCTAGATCTGGGCTTGCGCCCCATAGCTGACGAACTAGGCTTGAGACCCATAGCCTTCTGGCGAAGGCTGTGGAGTAGTAACAAACTTCTCGCCTATAGGGCGGAATTATTGGAGCTATTGACCCACCCGAAAGCGCTATTGATCCCCTGGATAAAATATATTCAAAATTCTTGTATGGTACTGGGGCTCCCAGACCTTTGGTCTAACCCTGCTAATGCCTCATTAAATATCTCAAGGAAAGGCCTGGCTAGCGCTTATCATGAACATAAACTAGCCATGGCCTTAGACAGTCAGCGTGAAGGGTCACTAACTTCTGTCTTTTTGCAAAGCAAGGACTTGTACAGGCAGGAGAGAGTTTTAGATGCCATCTCCCCCGTGTTGGCCAGGAAGCTGTTTCTCCAATGGAGATATGGCACACTGCCTTTACGATCCTTTACCAGTTCCTGGTCATCACCTCCCTCCACCAAGCAGTGCCCGGCTTGCACTGTGGCAGAGGAAAGTGATTTACACGTGGTCCTGTTTTGCCCAGCTTACAAGGCAGCGAGGAAATACTGGCTCTTACCATTGATTAGAAATTTGGGTGGCAGGGAGTACCTCCCAATGTACAGAATCCTAAAAACCGATGTCTCCAGTTTAACTGTATTTGTACTAGCAAAGTTCCTCACCAATGTCTGGCACACTCGCACTCGCATTTTGAAGATGCAAGCTCCCTCTTAATTCTAAGGTTCACAGTTTTTAACGCAGTTTTATTAGTATGTAATTTTAAGGCTTTATATTGTTATTGATTATGTATGTTGATTTTATAGTGATTATATATGTTTACTGTATATCTTTGATGGCCAATGGCCGAAATAAAGATTGAATGATGGTATTGTTATAAAACATTACGGATCATTTGCACAAATCTGCAAACCCTAGAAATGTTTATACTTTCAACCAATGGCAGCATTGTCCAAAGCCACCAAAGGGTAGCTCAAAAACATTCTATGAAAAATGTCCATACTTCTCAGGTTTTAATGTCAGAAACATTTTACTTTAAAAATGTTAATAAGACAGGAATGAAAAGTATGTTGACTAATACTAAGCAAATTTATTCTGAAGCCTTTTTTGCCCAACTGTCCTCATTAGGCTTTGACTTTTGGACAGACAACATTGAGACAAAAACTGTCTGGGGCACAAAAGACTGGCAGGTGCAGGGAATAGAAGCTTTATTTAGAGCCTGCATCATCCTAGAACAAATAATGTTCTTAAATGACACTGTTCAACAGATATCTTGTCTTGGCTTAGCTAAGATAAAAGATTTAAACAAACCGTCCATACCTACACCTACACCTGAAAGTAAGAACACTTCAGAGGGGGAGGTCAACATAAAAATAATTTTACTTCAAAACAGAACTGATCCTGATTGGAAAAATGGTTAATCTGACCCACAGACACAAACAACTGTCAAGATAGATTCCTGAACAAAACACAAGGGTTTACATTCACTAGGCCAGATCCAAGATATGTCCAGAGACAACATCCAGGGATGGTAACATCATACAGTCTAGGAAAACTGTGCCTTGAGTGGCTACAAAAGTCCACACTAACAGAGGTAAAACAACACTTATCTTTACTTAAAGATGGCGTTGATTTAAGGGACTTCTTACTAGGACCTGCAAAACCACGTCATAAATGTTTCATATACGCAGGTATATATGCCTTTTATAATGAAGCTTGGAAAGCGACACAAGCAGAGACTGCAGAACGAATACGAGAAATTGATCGTATTAATTTAGAGAAATCTCTCTCTGTAGTTGACAATAGGTTAACGACTCTATCATCCAGAATTTATTCTTTGGACAGCATTGGATCCTCTGCCATAGACTTGCTCATGTTACAACATTGAGCTACGGTAGGCTGGGCACCCCTTTCCATGTGTCCCTTGTAAGGCTGGGACTATTATTCTCTGGCGGCCGCTGTCCTGGATACTGGCTCTAACTGCTAGTTGCCTGACCCTAGGACCCTAGGACGGCCACCAGTGTTCCAGTGTACAGTATAGTCTCCTGCCTGACCCCAAGATGGCTGCCATAGTGGTCCCCTCCACGTTGTTTTACTTCCCTGGGACAACAATTGGAGATTGACCAGACCTTGAACCTATCCCCTAACCTGCTTACACATCAGGACTTGGAACCTGCAGAACTTACCCCTGACTGTGGAGACCAAGCAATTTGGCTGATGCCCGGTGGAGCTACCAGATAGCTAAAGAGGAGATGGGTTGTGGTCTCCCCCCCAGCCGTCACCTACCCAGACGGACCTTGGGCAGATTTTCCCTTAGTCTCTACGTCCTATATCCCTCCTATCCCCTTACCCTTCCTTGCTCCATGCATCTTGTCCCCCATGTCCTTAAATGCTTTTCTTGATACTTTTGTAACTTTTAACTGATGTAAATTGCACCATTATTGTTCCTTAAGTAAAGTGCTTTGATTCCTTCAGGTCTAGCCAGCGCTATATAATAACTTGTTAATTAAATATGCTCCCATTTAGTACTCTGTCTACTTCCCTAGCTCCTATCCCTTCTCTCCTAAATCTCTCCCCTTGCCTGCTACTCTGCCTAGCCCCCTGTCCGGTGTTGGACCTAGCCCTGATCTCTTGACTGGGTGAGAGTATTCTGCTTAATTCAGAGACTCTGTCCATCACCACCCCTTGTTGTAAATTATTTTGTCCACCCTAAGCGTGGAAGGGTATACTCAGATGTGAGTCCCTTGCTCATTGCACCATCAGGATTCAAGCAAGCCGGGCCGAAGACGGCTGAAATGCCAGAAACCGGTCCCCGGAAGCTTGTTTCCTTCCCAGTGTAAGAATTGGCTTTTGTAGTCTGGTCTGCCCTGTTCCCATGATGCACTGGGCCAGGGACAGACTAATTTGCATACAGCCAGGTTCTGAAACTGGGATGGTGCAATGAGCTAAAAAACGGTGTTGGATCTAGCCCTGATCTCTTGACTGGGTGAGAGTATTCTGCTTAATTCAGAGACTCTGTCCATCACCACCCCTTGTTGTAAATTATTTTCCCCTGTCCTTTGTGCCCTTTCCCTAAGCACTCCTTACCCCCTTGTTGGAGAAAGATCCAATATTTATACTCTGGAGTCTCAGCGATCCTGCTAAGAGAGTCCACTGCGCCAAGGGTAAGGGGGTATAGATAAATATATGCAAGATATTAAAGAGCGAGAAGGGGAGACAAATAGAGCGGATAGGGGGAGAGGAGGAGTGAGAAGGGAGAGGAGAGGTAGACGGTAGGAAAATCTGCCCAATGACCGACTGGGTAGGTGACGGCCGGGGAGGGAATCCACAGCCAATCTCCCCTTTAGCTCTCAAGGTAGCTCCATCTGGCATCAGTCAGATAGCAAGGTCTCTAGGTTACATCAGTTACAGGTTACATTGGTTGCTTGAAACATTTAAATAGCATATACGACAAGATTAATGGTGCGAGGAAAGGTAAGGGGGTAAGGTTAAAAGGAAAAGAGGAGCAAGATACAACGGGGAGACGAAGGAAAAAGTCTGCCCAATGTCCGGCTGGGTAGGTGATGGCTGACTCGGAAGTCTATAGCCAATCTCCTCTGTAGCTATCAAGTTAGCTCCACCGGGCATCGATCAAAGTGCTAGGTAACCTTTAAAATGATGTAACCTGTAACTATGATCTGATACTCATGTAAAGCGCTCTGATACCACCGGGTCTAGCCAGCGCTATATAAAACCTTTAAAATAAAATACAAAATAAAATAAATGGACAGTCACAATTGCGTTCTATAATGCTTTTAGGCTGGATGTTGCAAAATCTGCGTTCTGGATATGTGAGAAAGCGTCTAATCAACACCACGTCCTTGTGTTCTGCATTTAACCTTACAGATACACAAATCACTTTGGCACCAAGAGGAGTAGACTATACGGTGCTGAGCATTGAACAACTGGAAAGATTACCATTAACTAATTCTGAGAAACCAGCAAGAGAATGGATAATACATTGGACAATCACTCTGCCCGTCACGATTTTCCAATTTCAATATTGCCTGAAACATATACCAGCTGGCTTGTATGAAAGGTTGGGTAAAGAATACATAAAGTCAACCTGGGATTTACCGTATACATACAGATGTTGGAGTGGGGGAAAAGAGGTATTTCTTAGTGGTACAAATTGCAAGAACGCACTAAGCGGTACACTTTTATGTCAGGGTATTAACTTACACGGAGCCTGCGTTTGTACTTCGACCAACTTATCCTGCCACCTGCAAGGTTCTCCAGCTGCAGTGATAGATCCAATTTTTAGGCAGCTTTCTAATGGGAGCTACATTATGTTGAATGATCACAGCTGTTGTGGCATGCTGCCAGGAACAGCCTATTTCGTATCTGTGTCAGCCAGGTTTACTTGTTGTATGCAAGCTTTGTTTCCTAAAACTAAGACAGATGGGGAGTCGCCGTTATGACCTTCACTGAACATCTCTTCTATGCGAATTAATACTTTAAGCAGAATGAAAGCCATTCTTTTACAAAAAACTGTGCCACTGACCTCGTCCAGAGAGAAGTATGAACTGCAAGTTGCAAGGTCTTCAGCAGAGATACATGCCCTTTTATCCGCAAACTGCCCCATACATTTTGCAGAAATGTTAGGTCGTATCTTAAACATGTCTGATACCAGTGGTATTGTACATGTATTTAAGACAGTTTTTTCTGGTCTGTTAGCTCCCTTTGAAGCAGTCCTAGGTTTTTTTCCAAACTTCGGGCACTCTGTGTTCGGCGGCCTGCCTCTCATTTTGGGACTCGTAGCAGGTATATTATTTTTGTTCCTTCTGCTCCGATATGGCAAGTCCAGTCACCAACGACGCCCAGATTACCCTAGAGAACACTCTCCTGGCAATGAAGTGTCGTGAGAGCACGATACAGATTCTTGGCTTGGCTCGTTTAAGAGATCTGAATACCACATGGTTTCTATCATTCAGACCAATCTGGCAAGATTGCATCTTACCTGTTCTACGATGCCTGCTATGTGGAGAGGAATGCGTTTTAGATATCTGTCTAACACTTCCATCAGCACTGCCAACGGATGTTGATAATTTGCTTGGTTCGGAAACGGCTCATGCACTGTGTTGTCCCCAGTGGCTACCAATCCTGATGACGGCATTCATTGAGGTCTCACAGACGCAATCTGCTGACGGTGAGATACGTGGATCGACAGGCACACAGGACAATCTCCATCTCCTATGAACATTGCTAATGCGGCTGACGCTGACGACGATGCTTCACATTTCTGTGCAATTGATCTACTTAATGAAGTAGTCCAACTTTCACCTACTGTGGGAGATAAATCTTTTGCCAGCTTAGAAGATTTGATGTTTTCTCCTAACAACGAGAATGACTTTTGAAATTAGCACACAGCGTTCTATGAAATCTGTATTCGATATTCACTTTTCAAAAACGAATTGACTTTTTCCAAAATTGAACTTTTTTTTGCACAAAGTAATCTGCTTAAAGCAAAACTATTTTTGGAGAACAAGAATTTGTTGAATACTTCCAAGAGACAATATTTGACCTTGTGCACAACCATAACTAGTTATATATATAATCTGTTATGGAATGGTCTCAACCTTTTTTCTTCTGTATTTAAGAGGAATTTCATAAATGTAATCTCGTGATTCATTTGGATAGCATTTTCAATATCATACTGTATGCTTTGAATGAAAACATTGCTTTTAAAATGAGTACAGCACAAATGTTAATTTTTTCGTGTGCAACCATTTCGAATGCATTTTATGTATTTTGGGTGGGGTTGTAAACACATGCTTTAGATATGTTTTGAATGCTTAGAATTTGGTAATGTCGGACATAATAAAGTGGAGTGGGTGTTGTATAGCGTTTTAGGACCAGAGTGTAATTTTCCCGATTCATGCCCTTATATAGGTACAACTTACATCGCCCTTATATAGGCATAGAAATCATAGCCATATTTAGACATCGCCCATGCATTACATACAAATACAGGCATGGATACTTTCACTAGTTCAAAAAACCCACAACGATTTCTTGGAAAACTCGGCTTCAGCAGTCAGGGACATCCCCTTGCTTGAATATTGATTTGTCTATGAACTCATGGAGTTTTCAAAGAACTGCCATTCCCTTGGGGTTCTTTGGTGACGTTATTATGCCCGACTTTACGTCAAACTGGTCACCTTCAAGGTATAAATATGCCCACACTTGCCCTAGCAAACACACGGTGGTTTGGAGCAGCTCGACTATCTACTTGCCCTACGCAGCTCGCAGCAGCAAGTGCCGAAGGAAGCCGACCCTCCAGCTGACGCACTGACAGAGACTGTCCTTTCTTTCGTTGAGAATCCAGCTCCAGTGTTTCCAAGCTCCCCTTGTGGGGTTTGGGAAATTGAGTCAGAGACAAAGAGATACTGGACCTCCTTCATTATAAAACCAAGGTACGGAGCTGATTAGACCCTAAGAGAAATCTTGAATAGATTCTTGGCAAAGAAAACGAAACCTATGCTAAACCACACTTACTTCTTCCTGCATACTAGACTTAGGTTAGGTACATTGGGGTAGGCGTATTGTAGAAGCACCAGTTGAGTATTTTTAGTCATTGTTATTTATGTATGTATTTATCCATGGTTTAGAAACCATACCATGCTTTTACAGTATTATTTTATAATGCTATTCTTGCTGTACACATTATACTTTACAGACAGTATTGTGATTGTAGCAGTTCATTTCTTCTGTATGAGAAAGAAGACTGTTCAATAAATGCTTTTTATTGAAAACGCCCGTCTCTCTATCTCTCTGCACCTCTGGTGAAACGAAGCACGTATGATTGACTGAGTGAAATATCTATCTATTGTTTCCGCGACTCTAGAGATACGTTTCTTATCCTGGGGAAACAAAGTTATGATGTTTATGCGGTTGTCAGAAACGAATCCCTTCTTATGAGTTCGAGAAAGTTTCTAGTGACCTCTGAGCTAGCTGGCACTCACAATTAAGTTTAATATATTCAATAGACACCTAGTCGACCTCAGTTCTATGTCAATTCTATAGGATATATTATTCCAATGCGCAAAGCCTATTGGAAATATAGGAACTACATTACAGCATACTTTGAGGCTCCCTCTCGAAGCTTGGGGGGACTGGTTGCCAAGTATGGCTCTTTCCAAGATAGTTTGACCACCGCCTGGACGTGTAGTCATGCAGCCATGAACTATGAAGCATCGATGTAAGTGAGCATGCGAGAACTATGTTTGTGAAACCGGGATAAATTCCAGCTAAGGCATTCTGCACATACAGCTTCTTAATATATTGTTATCCCTTTTGTTATTGCTTGGAAGTTACGCAAAATATCTTGTGGGAAACTAGCTATTGGGTGGTTCTTCTAGGTACTATCCCTCCTACTGCTAGGTGTTGCCTTTGCATCGAGGCACTATATGAAATGCTCATAAATAACCCACTACGCCCAGGTTATTGAAAGATGAAATATTTCAGTGAAGTAACCTCCCTACCTCACGAGGAGCACTGCTGATGAGAGGGAGGCCCTCGGATAAATATTTCGGCTGACCGGCCTGAACTCCAAACATTAGGCAGCATTGACATAACGGAGTCACTCCCTTGACAGTGCACTGCTAGGTATGGATGGCAGATTGGTACAGGGTGAGTGTGCATGGAACCAGAGCAGGAGGCAAGCCAGCAGTCTGTGCATACACCCGCAGATGCATCAGACTCACAGGGGAATAAATGTGACATTCAGGGTGAAGCAAAATGAGGCAACTGTGCTCACTAGAATCTGGCTTATCAAATGTGTTCCATGGGGCCTCCAAACGTCATATTACATATGTATGTCAGATAGGAATGCTGAAGCAGACGGTGAATCCTTACAGAGCCCTCCCCATGAAGGGATGGAAGTGAAATGAAAATCATGTTTGTGCCCAGCAGAGTCTGTGGTATGTACAGCTCATGTGCATGGTTTGAATAACAAAAGAATGCTTTACACTCATGGAAATGGTATACTGACGAGCAGTGGGGGTTTTAAATAATATCTTACGAGGTCCGCGCGGCCTTGGGTCCGTTGGCGCCTTCAACAGCCAAATCAGTGCTGGCGAGTGAGTGTCAACCCCTCTCAGCCAATCCTGGCGCTGGAGCAGCGCCAGGATCGGCTCAGGGCATGGTGACTCTGCGCCCGCCATCCCATTAGGAGACCGAGGGTTGAGCCTTTGCTCCGCCCCCGGTCTCCTTATGGGCATGCGTCAGCCTGAGCAGACACCAGTGCGCATGAGTGGGCACTGCGCAAAAATGTGCCCTCCGTCCCCACTGATGCGCACTTGTGCAGCTGCCTGCCCCTGACAATGCCTGTCAGTCAACATGACGCCAGACCGCCCACCCTCCATGCAGCCATGCCTCGTCAGACTCTGAAGGGGGTGGGCAGTCCGGAGTCATGCTGACTGACATTATTGCCAGTTCTCCGTTGGCATCTCTGAACGTAAGTAAACTGAGAGTTTACTTAAGTTCAGAGACGCTGAGGGAGCTGTGGGTGCGGGCGGCTGGTAGGGCAACGCCCCTGCGACGTTATGGACGTATCGCCGCTATGGCTTCATTGTGAGAATATTGAAAGTGCTTCCAAGACGGACATTTCAAGCAGCAAACCAGCAGCAAGCTGCGCCAGGAGGGTAAATCACCCCACTGCCCCATGAGGCAAAGCTGGACCCCACTGCCCCACGAGGCAAAGCTGGACCCCACTACCCCATGGGGCAAAGCTGGACCCCACTGCCCCACGAGGCCCCACTACCCCATGAGACAGAGCTGGACCCCACTGCCCCATGGGGCAAAGCTGGACCCCACTGCCCCACGAGGCTAAGCTGGACCCCACTACCCCACAAGGCAAAGCTGGACCCCACTGCCCCACGAGGCAAAGCTGGACCCCACTGCCCCATGAGGCAAAGCTGGACCCCTCTGCATGAGGCAAAGCTGGACCCCACTGCATGAGGCAAAGCTGGATCCCACTGCCCCATGGGGCAAAGCTGGATCCCACTGCCCCACGAGGCAAAGCTGGACCCCATTGCCCCACGAGGCAAAGCTGGACCCCACTGCCTCACGAGGCAAAGCTGGACCCCACTGCCCCATGAGGCAAATCTGGACCCCACTGCCCCACGAGGCAAAGCTGGACCCCACTGCCCCATGAGGCAAAGCTGGACCCCACTTCCCCACGAGGCAAAGCTGGACCCCACTGCCCCATGAGGCAAAGCTGGACCCCACTGCCCAACGAGGCAAAGCTGGACCCCACTGCCCCATGAGGCAAAGCTGGACCCCACTGCCCCATGAGGCAAAGCTGGACCCCACTGCCCCATGAGGCAAAGCTGTACCCCACTGCCCCACGAGGCAAAGCTGGACCCCACTACTCCATGAGACAGAGCTGGACCCCACTGCCCCCCGAGACAAAGCTGGACCCAACTGCCCCACGAGGCAAAGCTGGACCCCACTGCCCCACGAGGCAAAGCTGGACCGCACTGCCCCATGAGGCAAAGCTGGACCCCACTGCATGAGGCAAAACTGGACCCCACTGCCCCACGAGGCAAAGCTGGACCCCTCTGCATGAGGCAAAGCTGGATCCCACTGCCCCACGAGGCAAAGCTGGACCACACGGCCCCATGAGGCAAAGCTGGACCCCACTGCCCCACGAGGCAAAGCTGGACCCCACTACCCCATGAGACAGAGCTGGACCCCACTGCCCCACGAGACAAAGCTGGACCCCACTGCCCCACGAGGCAAAGCTGGACCCCACTGCCCCACGAGGCAAAGCTGGACCCCACTGCCCCACGAGGCAAAGCTGGACCTCACTGCCCCATGAGGCAAAGCTGGACCCCACTGCCCCACGAGGCAAAGCTGGACCGCACTACCCCATGAGGCAAAGCTGGACCTCACTGCCCCATGAGGCAAAGCTGGACCCCACTGCCCCACGAGGCAAAGCTGGACCGCACTGCCCCACGAGGCAAAGCTGGACCCCACTGCCCCATGAGGCAAAGCTGGACCTCACTGCCCCATGAGGCAAAGCTGGACCCCACTGCATGAGGCAAAACTGGACCCCACTGCCCCATGAGGCAAAGCTGGACCCCACTGCCCCATGAGGCAAAGCTGGACCCCACTGCCCCACGAGGCAAAGCTGGACCCCTCTGCATGAGGCAAAGCTGGATCCCACTGCCCCACGAGGCAAAGCTGGACCCCACTGCCCCATGAGGCAAAGCTGGACCCCACTGCCCCACGAGGCAAAGCTGGACCGCACTGCCCCATGAGGCAAAGCTGAACCCCTCTGCCCCACGAGGCAAAGCTGGACCCCACTACCCCATGAGACAGAGCTGGACCCCACTGCCCCACGAGACAAAGCTGGACCCCACTGCCCCACGAGGCAAAGCTGGACCCCACTGCCCCACGAGGCAAAGCTGGACCCCACTGCCCCATGAGGCAAAGCTGGACCCCACTGCCCCACGAGGCAAAGCTGGAACACACTGCCCCACGAGGCAAAGCTGGACCGCACTACCCCATGAGGCAAAGCTGGACCTCACTGCCCCATGAGGCAAAGCTGGACCCCACTGCCCCACGAGGCAAAGCTGGACCCCACTGCCCCATGAGGCAAAGCTGGACCTCACTGCCCCGTGAGGCAGAGCTGGACCCCACTGCCCCATGAGGCAAAGCTGGACCTCACTGCCCCACGAGGCAAAGCTGGACCCCACTGCCCCATGAGGCAAAGCTGGACCCCACTGCCCCACGAGGCAAAGCTGGACCCCACTGCCCCGTGAGGCAAAGCTGGACCCCACTGCCCCATGAGGCAAAGCTGGAACACACTGCCCCACGAGGAAAAGCAGGACCGCACTGCCCCATGAGGCAAAGCTGGACCGCACTGCCCCATGAGGCAAAGCTGGACCCCACTGCCCCACGAGGCAAAGCTGGACCCCACTGCCCCGTGAGGCAAAGCTGGACCCCACTGCCCCGTGAGGCAAAGCTGGAACCCACTGCCCCACGAGGCAAAGCTGGACCACACAGCCCCATGAGGCAAAGCTGGACCCCACTGCCCCATGAGGCAAAGCTGGACCCCACTGCCCCATGAGGCAAAGCTGGACCCCACTGCCCCGTGAGGCAAAGCTGGACCCCACTGCCCCACCGAAGGGCTCACTGGGACCAAAGCACCAGCTGCAACCTACTCACCGCTGGAGCAAGCTGGCATCAGGAGGCTGGAGAGCCTGTGCCCAGCTGCAGCCACAGGGACTGAGAGGAGGGCGGCGCAAGGGGCGAAAGTTGCGAACTTCTAATAGGTGGGTATTAGAATGCGCACAACAAGAGAAAAGAAGAGCACAGAAGGGCTGCAGGAGCGTCCAAACCCATGAACCATCTGCTAGAGGAAGGTCGGCGTCCCTCACCAAACAGATACCATGCAGCCATGCAGCAATGCAGCCATGCAGCAATGCAGCCATGCATCCATGCAGCAATGCAGCCACGCAGCCATGCATCCATGCAGCAATGCAGCAATGCAGCCATGCAGCAATGCAGCCATGCAGCCATGCAGCCATGCAGCAATGCATCCATGCAGCCATGCAGCAATGCATCCATGCATCCATGCAGCCATGCAGCAATGCATCCATGCATCTATGCAGCCATGCAACCATGCAGCAATGCAGCCACGCAGCCATGCATCCATGCAGCAATGCAGCCATGCAGCAATGCAGCAATGCAGCAATGCATCCATGCAGCCATGCAGCAATGCATCCATGCAGCCATGCAACCATGTAGCAATGCAGCCACGCAGCCATGCATCCATGCAGCAATGCAGCAATGCAGCCATGCAGCAATGCAACCATGCAGCACTGCAGCTATGCAGCCATGCCGCAATGCAGCAATGCACCCATGCAGCAATGCATCCATGCATCCTTGCAGCAATGCAGCCATGCATCCATGCCGCAATGCAACCATGCAGCAATGCAACCATGCATCCACGCATCCATGCAGCCATGCCCCGAACAGTGGCTGCGTGTGCTACAAGAGGAAAGAAGCTCAGTCCCCCCTGCCCTGCACACACGGGCGACCAATGCAGGACGAGGGCCAGGCACAACAAAAGGCCCAAAACTCACCACACACCAGTCCTTCCAGACCGGGATGTAAGCGGCACCCCCCAGCCAAAGCAGACACGCATGCCATGATTTGCCCCGAGGGGGCAGCACAGTCCCCCTAAAAACAAGCCCAGCCCCTCTGAGCAGGGCACCCACATCCAGGGCTGGGAGGGGCGCTCAGGTCGCCCCCCCATCATGAGCAGGCGCTGTGGCTGGGGCTGTCTGTCTGTCTGTCTGTCTGGGCGCTGGGGGACCAGAGTTTTACAGCCAAAAACCGGGACATTTCCCACGAATGCAGCCTGGCATGTGAGAGCGACCCCCGCCCAGCAGGGAGCCCCCTCAGCAGAGGATGAGAGGGAGCATCAGAGGCCATGTGAGAGAAGGAGCAGGCTGAGCATCCAGAGACCCCTCCCGCTGTCCTCAGCCCCCCAAGACCCCTCCCGCTGTCCTCAGCCCCCCAAAACCCCTCCCGCTGTCCTCAGGCCCCCAAGACCCCTCCCGCTGTCCTCAGCCCCCCAAGACCCCTCCCGTTGTCCTCAGCCCCCCAAAACCCCTCCCGCTGTCCTCAGGCCCCCAAGACCCCTCCCGCTGTCCTCAGCCCCCCAAGACCCCTCCCGCTGTCCTCAGCCCCCCAAAACCCCTCCCGCTGTCCTCAGGCCCCCAAGACCCCTCCCGCTGTCCTCAGCCCCCCAAGACCCCTCCCGTTGTCCTCAGCCCCCCAAAACCCCTCCCGCTGTCCTCAGGCCCCCAAGACCCCTCCCGCTGTCCTCAGCCCCCCAAGACCCCTCCCGTTGTCCTCAGCCCCCCAAACCCCCCCCCCCCTGCTGTCCTCAGCCCCCCAAGACCCCTCCCGCTGTCCTTGGCCCCCCAAAACCCCTCCCGGTGTCCTCGGCCCCCCAAAACCCCTCCTGCTGTCCTCAGCCCCCCAATGACTCCATCAGAGGAGCTAGCGCCTCGAGGCCGGGGCTGCTCACTCACCAGGGCTCTCAGACCCTCTCTATGGGAGATGGTGGAACACACTGCCCCATGAGGCAAAGCTGGACCCCACTGCCCCATGAGGCAAAGCTGGAACACACTGCCCCATGAGGCAAAGCTGGACCCCACTGCCCCATGAGGCAAAGCTGGAACACACTGCCCCATGAGGCAAAGCTGGACCCCACTGCCCCACGAGGCAAAGCTGGACCCCACTGCCCCATGAGGCAAAGCTGGACCTCACTGCCCCACGAGGCAAAGCTGGACCCCACTGCCCCACGAGGCAAAGCTGGACCCCACTGCCCCATGAGGCAAAGCTGGACCCCACTGCCCCACGAGGCAAAGCTGGAACACACTGCCCCATGAGGCAAAGCTGGACCTCACTGCCCCACGAGGCAAAGCTGGACCCCACTGCCCCACGAGGCAAAGCTGGACCCCACTGCCCCACGAGGCAAAGCTGGACCCCACTGCCCCATGAGGCAAAGCTGGACCTCACTGCCCCGTGAGGCAGAGCTGGACCCCACTGCCCCATGAGGCAAAGCTGGACCTCACTGCCCCACGAGGCAAAGCTGGACCCCACTGCCCCATGAGGCAAAGCTGGACCCCACTGCCCCACGAGGCAAAGCTGGACCCCACTGCCCCGTGAGGCAAAGCTGGACCCCACTGCCCCATGAGGCAAAGCTGGAACACACTGCCCCACGAGGAAAAGCAGGACCGCACTGCCCCATGAGGCAAAGCTGGACCGCACTGCCCCATGAGGCAAAGCTGGACCCCACTGCCCCACGAGGCAAAGCTGGACCCCACTGCCCCGTGAGGCAAAGCTGGACCCCACTGCCCCGTGAGGCAAAGCTGGAACCCACTGCCCCACGAGGCAAAGCTGGACCACACAGCCCCATGAGGCAAAGCTGGACCCCACTGCCCCATGAGGCAAAGCTGGACCCCACTGCCCCATGAGGCAAAGCTGGACCCCACTGCCCCGTGAGGCAAAGCTGGACCCCACTGCCCCACCGAAGGGCTCACTGGGACCAAAGCACCAGCTGCAACCTACTCACCGCTGGAGCAAGCTGGCATCAGGAGGCTGGAGAGCCTGTGCCCAGCTGCAGCCACAGGGACTGAGAGGAGGGCGGCGCAAGGGGCGAAAGTTGCGAACTTCTAATAGGTGGGTATTAGAATGCGCACAACAAGAGAAAAGAAGAGCACAGAAGGGCTGCAGGAGCGTCCAAACCCATGAACCATCTGCTAGAGGAAGGTCGGCGTCCCTCACCAAACAGATACCATGCAGCCATGCAGCAATGCAGCCATGCAGCAATGCAGCCATGCATCCATGCAGCAATGCAGCCACGCAGCCATGCATCCATGCAGCAATGCAGCAATGCAGCCATGCATCCATGCAGCAATGCAGCCATGCAGCCATGCAGCCATGCAGCAATGCAGCCATGCAGCCATGCAGCAATGCAGCAATGCATCCATGCAGCCATGCAGCAATGCATCCATGCATCTATGCAGCCATGCAACCATGCAGCAATGCAGCCACGCAGCCATGCATCCATGCAGCAATGCAGCCATGCAGCCATGCAGCAATGCAGCAATGCATCCATGCAGCCATGCAGCAATGCAGCCATGCATCCATGCAGCAATGCAGCCACACAGCCATGCATCCATGCAGCAATGCAGCAATGCAGCCACGCATCCATGCATCCATGCAGCCATGCAGCCATGCAGCAATGCATCCATGCAGCCATGCAGCAATGCAGCAATGCATCCATGCAGCCATGCAGCAATGCATCCATGCATCTATGCAGCCATGCAACCATGCAGCAATGCAGCCACACAGCCATGCATCCATGCAGCAATGCAGCCATGCAGCAATGCAGCCATGCAGCCACGCAGCAATGCAGCAATGCATCCATGCAGCCATGCAGCAATGCATCCATGCATCTATGCAGCCATGCAACCATGCAGCAATGCAGCCACGCAGCCATGCATCCATGCAGCAATGCAGCCACGCAGCCATGCATCCATGCAGCAATGCAGCCATGCAGCAATGCAGCCATGCAGCAATGCAACCATGCAGCACTGCAGCTATGCAGCCATGCCGCAATGCAGCAATGCACCCATGCAGCAATGCATCCATGCATCCTTGCAGCAATGCAGCCATGCATCCATGCCGCAATGCAACCATGCAGCAATGCAACCATGCATTCACGCATCCATGCAGCCATGCCCCGAACAGTGGCTGCGTGTGCTACAAGAGGAAAGAAGCTCAGTCCCCCCTGCCCTGCACACACGGGCGACCAATGCAGGACGAGGGCCAGGCACAACAAAAGGCCCAAAACTCACCACACACCAGTCCTTCCAGACCGGGATGTAAGCGGCACCCCCCAGCCAAAGCAGACACGCATGCCATGATTTGCCCCGAGGGGGCAGCACAGTCCCCCTAAAAACAAGCCCAGCCCCTCTGAGCAGGGCACCCACATCCAGGGCTGGGAGGGGCGCTCAGGTCGCCCCCCCATCATGAGCAGGCGCTGCGGCTGGGGCTGTCTGTCTGTCTGTCTGTCTGGGCGCTGGGGGACCAGAGTTTTACAGCCAAAAACCGGGACATTTCCCACGAATGCAGCCTGGCATGTGAGAGCGACCCCCGCCCAGCAGGGAGCCCCCTCAGCAGAGGATGAGAGGGAGCATCAGAGGCCATGTGAGAGAAGGAGCAGGCTGAGCATCCAGAGACCCCTCCCGCTGTCCTCAGCCCCCCAAGACCCCTCCCGCTGTCCTCAGCCCCCCAAAACCCCTCCCGCTGTCCTCAGGCCCCCAAGACCCCTCCCGCTGTCCTCAGCCCCCCAAGACCCCTCCCGTTGTCCTCAGCCCCCCAAAACCCCTCCCGCTGTCCTCAGGCCCCCAAGACCCCTCCCGCTGTCCTCAGCCCCCCAAGACCCCTCCCGCTGTCCTCAGCCCCCCAAAACCCCTCCCGCTGTCCTCAGGCCCCCAAGACCCCTCCCGCTGTCCTCAGCCCCCCAAGACCCCTCCCGTTGTCCTCAGCCCCCCAAAACCCCTCCCGCTGTCCTCAGGCCCCCAAGACCCCTCCCGCTGTCCTCAGCCCCCCAAGACCCCTCCCGTTGTCCTCAGCCCCCCAAACCCCCCCCTGCTGTCCTCAGGCCCCCAAGACCCCTCCCGCTGTCCTCAGCCCCCCAAGACCCCTCCCGTTGTCCTCAGCCCCCCAAAACCCCTCCCGTTGTCCTCAGCCCCCCAAAACCCCTCCCGCTGTCCTCAGGCCCCCAAGACCCCTCCCGCTGTCCTCAGCCCCCCAAGACCCCTCCCGCTGTCCTCAGCCCCCCAAAACCCCTCCCGCTGTCCTCAGGCCCCCAAGACCCCTCCCGCTGTCCTCAGCCCCCCAAGACCCCTCCCGTTGTCCTCAGCTCCCCAAAACCCCTCCCGCTGTCCTCAGGCCCCCAAGACCCCTCCCGCTGTCCTCAGCCCCCCAAGACCCCTCCCATTGTCCTGTGCGCCCCAAACCCCCCCCCCCCTGCTGTCCTCAACCCCCCAAGACCCCTCCCGCTGTCCTTGGCCCCCCAAAACCCCTCCCGCTGTCCTCGGCCCCCCAAAACCCCTCCTGCTGTCCTCAGCCCCCCAATGACTCCATCAGAGGAGCTAGCGCCTCGAGGCCGGGGCTGCTCACTCACCAGGGCTCTCAGACCCTCTCTGGACACACAGCGGTGGGGGTCGGAGTGGAGGGGGTGGGCTCACTCACCAGTGCCGGTCAGTCTGTGCCCCCTCTCCCGGGGCTCGGTGGGCCCTCTGCGCCCCTCACTGGGTGCTTGGCCGGTGGCAGCGGCAGCCTCGAGGCGCTTGAGTGCAGAGGCCTGGATGCCAGGGCGGTGGAGGACGGAGTGGAGCGGGGGGGGGTCTCCCAGCTGTTCACACTACGAGGGCCGGGGGATGGGGGGAGGGGGCTTCTGGTGTCAGCCCTTGAGGGGCACGGACAGCTGTGGACCCTGAAAATGGCCAATCAGAGAGCGGGGGAGGGGTGTGCTATACCCCCCCCTCCCCAGAGAGACGGGCCCCGCCCCCCTCCCCCCTCCCCATTCACAGCGGATCCTACCAAAACACCCTGAGCCTCTGAATGCAGGAGTGTGTTTAAAACTCGTCATCATTGCCGCCTAAAGCTGCGAGCGCCCAGAAGCCGCGCATGCGTCCGTGACTATAAGGTGTGTGTGTGTGTGTGTGCGTCCGTGACTGGAAGGTGTCTCAGTGTGTGTGTCAAACATCATTCTTCATTGTCTGTGTGTAGTGTGTGTGCGGCAAATACTGGAAAGTGCCGCCGCAGCACCCTTGAAATGAGTGAAAGTGTCTTTCACGAGTTTAATGACTTTAAAAGCGACCCCGCTCATGTCGTGGGTTCAACGCCCAAAAGAACAGAGATCCCTTCAGCCCTCGACACCCGGAGCTCTGACCCCCCCGCCCACCCCTCCTTCACTCAAAGAAATGGATGCAAAACCAGTGGTGGCTGGTGACATTTGAAACTAGTGAGGCGTAAAAGTTCTGAGTGCCCTGTGGTAAGAGTAGCAAGCAAGCATGATCGCCATAAGGGTGTTTCTGGGGGCTTCTCTCCACAAGAACATTTTTAAACAAGAGTGGGCAAATGGTGCATTTTCAAACAATTTTTAGAAAGTGAGAAGGTTAATAAAATAATTACGAAACAGTAGTTATATCACAAGAAATGCCCCATAAGATAACTTAGTGGGTACATGCACGAGGTGCAGAGCTCGGCAGTCGCCTACTGGCCAAAGGCTCAAATGATGTGAGATAGATGAGTAGGTGCATTGTTTACATTTTATAAAATAATTACCAATGTTATTAATCAATGTGGATATGTCTCCTTATCGTAAGGCAACATGCTTACTATTAATTTGCATAGAAACGTTTCCATGAAAATACATCAAATAAGAAAACAAGCTCACACACATTCATCAAATTATGTCACAAATGAATTGATTTGTGTAGAAACGAATCGTCCTTGAAAACAAAACAATTTGTGAAAAATAGAATGAAAGCAAAACAACACAATTTTCACAGAAACACATTGATTCAGTTCAGTTTCGTCTGTATTCGCTGAACGCAGATTTACGCATTTGTGAAAATTATAAAACCTATTTTGGCCATTCCTAAGTTCAACATAACATACCCAATATAAAAATTCCCCACCCCCACAACAGACCATGAGAATTTCGTTTCAGCGTAGGGCTGAACGGCTTTCCTCATTCTCCCACATTCGGACGTCAACCTTCCCTCCCAAACCACTGACCTCTCATTTATCGTTTCCATTCAGGGGAAAACGATGCGATTTTGGGGAGAAGTTGACCTTTTGCAGACTGGAGCGACAAGGTGTATGCAGCGCACACCACAAATCAAAATTAACTGCCTCATGCCGCTACACAATCAGCAGAAGGAGCAGAAAAAACAAAGTGAAGGTTTCAGGAAAAACATTGTCTGCAAAATACAAACAGGTCTCAGTTTGTCTGTACTACCGTCCATGGCTCACCGCTGCTGGTAGTAGCTTAGCTTTACCCTCCGCCGTCACAAAGTGCGCCAGTCTCTGCCCAGCCATCAGAATAGTTCGACCCTGGCCCTGGGACCGAAGCCGTATGTCGGATGCTCCTGGCAGAGATACCAGAACCCTCCAAAAACTGCACGCTCCCACTGAAGGAGAATGGATTGATGGAAAGAGAAAGGTAGGTAGTTTGAGGAAAGGAAAGATCCAGGGCTGATTTAAATATTTTTCCTAACGCCGCTGCTGGTTTCCAAACCGGTCCGTTACTCAAAGTAGTTAACTGTTGTTCACACTATGCAGGGGCAATAATACTGACTGAACGCACACACCCCTTAACCACCTGGGCCTGTCGACTGCCTTGCTACCTCAATTATGTTACATAGCTCTGGGTTGTTTGGAAAAGCCCAAAAAGGGTAATTTTAATTTACCTGACCGCCGTCCGTCAGCTCCACATCCTGGGACCTCCGACCTTGGCGCCTTCATGGAAACCGTTACCCCGCCCTCCGTCCTCAGCCAATCCTGGCGCTGGAGCAGCGCCAGGATTGACACAGGGCATGGTTGCTTTCTGCCCGCCTGCCCATTAGGAGAGCGAGGTTTCGCTCTTCTAATGGGCATACGCAGGCACCAGTGCGCATGCGTGGGCAAGGCTGAAAAATGTGCCTCCGTCCCCACTCGTGCGCACATGCTGCTGCCTGCACCAGACAATGCCTTATGCATGTCAGTCAACATGACACAGGACCGCCCACCCCCTTCAGACTCTGAAGGGGGTGGGCGGTCCTGCATCATGCAGACTGACAGGCATTTGTCCC